>NC_092252.1:9774611-10074611 GCF_036320965.1 Panulirus ornatus | reverse complement strand
CCTCCTCCGCACAACTCTATCTATAGCCCACGCCTTGCAACCATATAACATTGTTGGAACCACTATTCCCTCAAACATACCCATTTTTGCTTTCCAAGATAACGTTCTTGACTTCCACACATTTTTCAACGCTCACAGAACTTTATGATAATAAAAAGAGCGTGGTGGAGAGAGCAGAAGAGGGTGTATTGAAATGGTTTGGTCTCATGGAGAGAATGAGTGAGGAAAGATTGACAAAGAGGATATATGTGTCAGAGGTGGAGGGAACAAGAAGTGGGAGATCAAATTGGAGGTGGAAGGATGGAGTGAAAAAGATTTTGAGTGATTAGGGCCTGAACATACAGGAGGTGAAAGGCATGCAAGGAATTGAGTGAATTGGAATGATGTGGTATACCAGGGTGGTTGTGCTGTCAGTGGATTGAAGCAGGGCATGTGAAGTGTCTTGGGTAAACCATGGAAAGTTTTGTGGAGCCTGGATGTGGAAAGGGAGCTTTGGTTTCGGTGCATTACATGACAGCTAGAGACTGAGTGTGAACGAATGTGGCCTTTTTTGTTTTTCCTAGCACTACCTTGTGCACACGCAGGGGGAGGGGGTGTCATTTCATGTGTGGCGGGAATGAATGAAGGCAGCATGTATGAATATTTACATGTGTATGTACGTATATGTCTGTGTATGTATATGTATGTATACGTTGAAATGTATAGGTATGTATATGAGCATGGGTAGGCGTGCATGTATATACATGTGTATGTGGGTGGGTTGGGCCATTCTTTTGTCTGTTCCTTTGCGCTTCCTCGCTAACGCGGGAGACAGCATCATAGTATAATAAAAAAGAAAATGATAATAGTAATGATGATAATGATAATGATAAGTATAGAAATAATGAAAATGAAGATAATGATAGTTTTTATATAGAGATGAATAATGTGTCAAAATTTGCTCATGTTTTCTTTGCAGAACATTTAAATCGACTTCACATGATCTTAAAACCTTTCATGTTGAGACGAGTGAAAACAGAAGTTGAGAATGAGCTAACAGATAAAATTGAGGTAAGATGAACCAGAATGAATGTTTAGAATTTGTCATTTTTACCGTGGGAAATGCCTCCCACAAGACACTGTAGTATATAGTACCCTGTTTGGGTGTGGGAGGGTGTTGAGTTGGTTGGCAGCATGGATACTCCTTATTTATGTAAGTACTGTATGTGATGAGTATTTTATGTTGATTTCATTCTACATATGGCTATTATGATGGCATGTTTCAAGGTTGAAGATATCTGTGAGAGCTTGGATTGCATTTTGGCCAAAATGACTAATTTGAAAGTTTGATATGTTACTGGGACTATTTTCAGGGGAGTTTGTTAAGGTTTTAATTGCATTTTGAATGTCTGTGGGTATGGGTAGTAAAGCTGTTGTATCAGGATGGAATTTGAGTAGTCTTTTCATGGTTGTTGTATTTAGGGGAATATTTGATGGTTTGTAGCTAATTTTTGAATAGTGTTACATGATTGTGTGTTCTTTGGGAGAGGGAATGGTGTTATCTTGAGTTTGAAAAGCTTCATATATGGAGGCTGGAGTGGTGTGGAATGTTTGATTGTTATAGTGTTTGGGAATGTGTGCTAGTTTATTGTCTTTTTTAAAGTGATAATGTTAGTGATGGTACTGTTTAGAGTGGGAATCAGATTTATGGTCTCTGTTGATGGGAAGTTGTTTTGTGTAAGCATGGTTGTTTCCATTATGAGGTCTCTGATTTGTGGGAATAAGTCTGAGTTATATTGCTGTCTATGTCTCTGTGATATATGGATTGGTTTTTGGTATTGATGAAGAGTGAAATGATGAGAACGGGATGGGAAACTATCTTAGATGAAATCTTGAAGTTTAGTTTGTATGTACTGTGTGAATGCTAGGCAGTCTGCTTTCCTAGAATTTTTTTTTTAGGGATTATTTAGCTAGCGTGGCATATTTTAAGTGTTATTAGAATAGGTTAGTCGTCAGTGAAGAGTTCATGTAACTTGCATCATGGAGTCCTTGTGTGAATTGTCAGGTGCAATAAAGTTATGGTTGTTGTAATTTGTGAGTTGGGAGTCTGGTTGGTTGGTTGCATAATTTAAGGATGTTGAAGGGATACGATTGGTGTACAAGCATTGTTCTTGTGGGATCTTGGGCGAGCATGTGCATGATGGGTGTGTTAGTCAGGTTCTGCAGTTTGGGAGTGTATCTTGGGGCATATTGTATGAGCAGAAATATAGTCATTAGTTATGTTTTCTTAAATGCTGTGTGGTTTTATTTTTTGGATTATATTTCAAGAATGTAGAATAGTAGTGTTAGAATCTCCATGCAAATGCATGGTGGGTTTGTTGGTTAGGTTCTGTAATTTGGAAGTGTATCTGTGGGGCACATGGTGAGGGCAGGATATAGGTATTAGTTATATTTTCATGAGTGTGGTGTTGCTTTATTTTTATGAATTTCTGTATTTCAAGATCGTTTTCACTGTTTGTCTTTTGTGCTTAGAATGGTGTCTGCAAATTGACAGGACAGCTCAGCATATGTTTGGTAGGCAAGTGTGCTTTAGGGACATATCCATTGGGAATGGGTTACTCCCAAACCATGATGTGCCCCCAAATAACCCCAAACCCCTGTCCTCACCCTCCCTTCCTCAACCACCAACTTACCCATCCCTGACCTGCCCTATGGGCAGGAAAAGCTAGTTAGAACCTGAGGTTACTTATTAAATCTGGTTTATCAACTTACGCGATTCAGTGACATAGATGGGTAGGTAGGCAGTTAAACAGATAGATGGATAGATACCTGCAATGTCCAGTATAATCAGAAGGGGCATGTGTTTGTATTAAACCTCTTGAAAGGTAAGCACTGATGGAAGTGACCTCACCAAGCACTGAATCTCAGAAGAAAAAACAATGAATATTTAGGCACTTGTCACAAACATATCATGGACAATGGATAATCTTTCTTGTAGCACTTATTACTGCAAATTTGATAGCATCAGTGAGTGATGTGTGGGAGGCAACCACCATACATGGAGGCACTGCTGCCTGGGTTACAGGAGGGATAGTGGTGGCAATATAGTGAGCCAGCACTATGGCTGTGTAGTCTTCTATCCCTCTTTCAGATTACTGTTTTTTATTCTGCTTGCCTCATCTGCACGTTAGTTGCTGGCATTCATCCCTGCATCAGACGCTCTGTTTCTCTCAAACACTGTATTTGATGACACTTAACTCACACCTTTATTTTTCTTATTTTTTTCATATCTTTTATTCAGTCAAAATACATGGTTGCACAACCAAGTGATAATTCTCTGGTACCACCATTGGGAGAGGCTAGACAAATCCCAGGGTCCACTTGGGTACCCCATGCCTCCTGATTTTACTCTCAACTGTCGCATCATGCACTTTTGCAATTCAAATATCCTATCAGTAACACTTGAAACCTTGCAACAAAATTAGTGAACCAAACCTTGCATAAATTTACTGAAACACTTGGTGATTTCCTCCCAAAGACTCTGCTCCTCTTCACCTTTTGTTACCAGTTATGTGTGTACTAACAGTTCCTTACTTGTAATCTGCTATATTCTCACCCACATCAGAGTAGAACTCATTCTCATATTTTTAAGCACATTCCCACAACTCTTCCTTCATCAGAAGTGCTACGCCCTCCCTCTTTTCCTCATACCTTCACACTAACCCTTGACTACACACTGGACATTCCCAAACCATTCTTCTGCCTTTCCCTTGAACTTAGTTTTACTTAGCGACAGAACACTCAGATTCTTCTCCCCAAATATATTATTTATATCTGCCTTCTTTCCTGGTTACATCCACACACATTCAGACACCTCAGTCAAAACCTTGAAGGAGCACACCTTGCTCAGCTTCTTTTTCTGTTCCCCCTTTTAGAAAGTTACAGTACAAGGAGGGATTTTTTCCCTCCTCCTGCTTCCATCTGTATCCACCTTTTATGGCATGCAGGAGATGCATGTGTAGTTTTCTTCCTCCTGTATCCCTAGGGATGAAGATGATGTGATATAGAGTAAAGAATTGTGTGAGTTACATGTCAAGTGTTAATTAAAAGATAGAGAAGAGGTTTTTGTTTGTAGATTGCAGAGAAAAGAAAGCAGTGAACTGGACCAGGGTAGAAATTATGATAATCACTGGCTTACTGGAATGGTTGTCATTATACCTCCTGAAATCCAGCTGGTAGTAACTTTCAGTTTTTGCTTCACCACTGCCTACTACCTTATGTATAGAAAAAAAAATACTGAAAATTTCCTTGATTATGTACATGCTTGGATATTACTAATTATTTCATCTTCTCTCTATCTCCCACTTGTCCATTCATTTTACTCGTGTTCCTTAAGTGCAAAGATACATACATTGTATTGATTTGCAGAACTTAGGTCCCCAGCCTTAGTCTTGTAGACTGCAAAGGAAAATGCTCACTTCTTTAGGGTATATTTACTGTTGTGCAAGCTTGAGTGCTTTTTATTTTAAAAGATTAAACAGACTGCTTAAGAAAGGCTTTACTGTAATTACAATCATAGTTAATGGAGAATGAAAAGAGCCTTTAATTTTGCTATACTTTGGTTTTGGTATTCTCCCATCATGCATCATTTTGTCATGTGTAGAATCTCAACTTTACACTTTGTCATTTGACATGTTGGACTCTATATTTGCACCTCCCACTCACAGATAATTCCTTATTTTATCCTTCCATCTTTGGTCTTCAGGTTCCATCTATAGGAAATACCTTGCTTATTCACCATCTCAAGTACCGATTTCCTTAATTTCAGAACCTTTAAAGTTTTTTCCAGTCAATTTTGTTTTGTTTTTATCAGAGAACTATGTACAACTGTCTTGTTTACTATGATATATACATTTACTTTGTGTAACGTTATCCAACAGATAATGATGTACTGCCCCCTCACACTTCGACAAAAATTCTTGTACAGTGGTCTTAAAAATAAGATTAGTATTGATGAGTTGTTGCGGTCATCAATGGGGCCATCCTCACAGCAGTCATCAGTAACATCATCACTCATGAATCTTGTCATGCAGTTTAGAAAGGTAAGGGTGATGAATGATAAGATGAGCCTTTTTGAGGCAACAAAAATGATTGTATAGCTGAATTTTGCATAGAGTAACCTGGTCAGTGAAAATATATACTGTATTTTTTATATCACAATTGCATCTCTGATAATCTCATGAAAATTTTGTGTGAGAAATCATATCAAGACCCTTAGGTCTGTCTGAGAAAATAAAGGAAAATTATATTAATGGGATATTTTAAACAACATTGAAAAAATCTACAGGAATAGAAACTTATTTGGTAGGTTTGTAATCATCCCGAGCTTCTGGAACGACGGGAAGTACGTTCACCC
This sequence comes from Panulirus ornatus, assembly GCF_036320965.1. Lineage (NCBI taxonomy): Eukaryota > Metazoa > Arthropoda > Malacostraca > Decapoda > Palinuridae > Panulirus > Panulirus ornatus. Next base: position 10,069,216 of record NC_092252.1, on the reverse strand, counting down.
TACACCATGCGTCCAGAGCCATACATCATTCCCAAACTAGTCTTCCGTGAAGCATTCCTCTTTGAAGCTAGCCCTAGTAAACATCATCTACTATACAACTGCTTTTCCATCTTTCACCCTCACCATATCCACTCCAGTACTGAAAAAGGTAAGTTTGTCCAGTTTTCTAACTTGATAGTACCAAAAAAATATATGTTGGTATTCCATGATTATTCACACTCTAAGTTTGAGCTTTTCATCCTCTCTACCAAAAATCTGTTTTGCTCCATTATCTTCTAAGAAGCTTCCTTCTGATTTTTCAGATAGAAAAACTAGATGTTTTTCATTCCTGCGCTTCATAAACCTAAGTCCTCATGAGATGTCTCGTGCAATTTTAGGAGATTTACTTTCAAGGTATGTACAGTAAGAGGACAAGTAAAACATACATGACTGGTACATTTCAAATGTTAATGCAATATTGATATATTTCTCAGCCTTTTATACAAAGCCTTAAAAACGTCTGAGATAGAGTAATTGCTTACAGTTAGTTAAAACAACATTCTACTCCGCTAAATAAGATGTACCCTTGAGGATATACTCTTGGACTATCACCATAACTATGAGGCAAACTGATGCTTCTTCATGGAGACAAAAACCACACAGCATCCCACCCATTTCTGAGATAAGATGGCACTTTGGTGAGGTGGGAGCAGCCAATCATCCTTACCATGTACATACAGTGGAGTGTAGCTACACATGGTGACCAATTACCCAGTGTTTTTACCTTCACAGTGTTTTTACCTTCACAGCTGACTTTCAGAGAGATATGTATTTTTATTTTTCTTAACATTTTCCCTCTCGATGTTGAAGATTTCCTTGTGAAATTTTTGGATGAATTTTAGACCCATTTATCAGCACTCTTGTTTATTAGCATTGCTGAAAAGGATTTGTAATGAGTTATTCTTATAAATCATCAGGTTAAGGAGTTTTGTTTCTCTTTTTTTGACAGTTTGAGAATTTTTTTTTGAGTGATTGCGGAACTCAATACGGATCGAGTATATATTTTTCGTTATCAAAGATTTAATGAACTTATTTTGTAACCTTTAGAGTTATTTAAGGTTTTATTACATATTATCTTTTATTTTTAGGATTATTTTTTTTTTTCCACTTGATGTAGATGAGAATGATATAAGGATGATAGATAGGTAGACAGATTTTTCTTGATTAAGTCTTATGAATAGATAGATCACTTACAATGTAATGATAATCATTTCATTATCAGGTGGATGCTATTCCTCGCTGCTCTTCAGTATGCAAATATTCGTTATCTTCGTAACAATTGGGTTGAAAGGACAAAGCATCCATGTTCCCGAAGAATACCTGCGAGTAAAGATCATCTTTTAGTAGATTCTGTGCTGTGCCCACCAAATATAAGATCAAGTCAGGTGCTGACGGATCTAATTTTCACTTCCAATACATCATCTACTTACACCTTTACTGATCATGTCATTCATCACATCCCTGAGACTATGAACCACAGAATAATGAGGTAAGAGCTGCTTGTCATTTGCTGCATTTATCTATTTATGTATTTTAAATGAAATATATGTAGTAAGTCAATTTGGGTTATACATACAGAATTTTCTTGCAAACTTCAATAGCTGTATCTTCATGTACGTATGTCTCCAAAATTGTTGATATATTTGTAGATATGACTTGTACTCCTGCAGATTGAGCTGTATTTCATCATTGTAATGGTAATAGTTTTAATTTTATACATAAGCATTTTGAATACATTTTCCTTGGACTTTTCTTTGATAATCTTCAGAAATTTGATATAGCTAGGAGGTGCTGCTACTGTGGAAAGCAAAGAGGCTCAGAATTGGGAAAAGTATTGAGTTTCAGCTCCTTGAGGGGTACTCTAGTTTCGCTGGAGTAGCCAAGTCTCACCCCATCTTCTGTGGTGACTTCGTTGCACACCCCTTTAGGGTGAAACTGAATGGGAGGCATTGCCCAATTACATCAGGGCAATAGTTTTAGATTTGGACAAACACCTGAGGTGTACTGTTACTTTTAGTTTTGACAATTTTATAGCCTCACTGCCTCTGGAAACACTGCTGGAGTCACCCTCAGCTAGTGGCCTGGCAAGGGTAAGGCACAAATGGCTAGGAATCAGCACTGGAGTGTACCAGATATGCCAAGGTTTAAAAGGAATAAGTGATTGAGGGTGATGGTACTGAATGTGAATGGGATGACTTGGGAGAATAAAAGGAGGGAGATTGTGGAGAGATTCAAAAGTTGTAACGTGGATGTGCTAGGGATAGGGAGGGTGTGTGGAGTGAAAATAGAAATGATGATTGCAAGTTATAGGAGGGCTTGGAAGGGAGTTTAGTGTGGATGGGAATGAGTGAAAATTATCTAGAAGAGGAAAAGAAGAATATGCAATTCTGCTATCACTAAGAGTATGGGAGGGTGTTACAGAGCATGGATGGAATGAATCAAGAATAGGGTGGGTGAAAGGAAAGATTGAGGTTGTGAATTATACATGGGTATATGCACCTGTGAATATGAAGACTGGATGAGGTAAGGATGAAATGAAGCTTTTCTGGAGGAATATGAATGACAGTTTAAATGGTTTTGAAAATGAGAGAAACATGGTTGTATCGGATGATATGAATGCTAAAGTGGGATGTGATGGAATTAGTGAGATTAAACGTTGTTATCCCAGATTCTGACATCCCATACACCTTGGTTTCATATATACAGTATATTCTATTAGTTCTTCTTTGCTTACTCTTTGCTTTTCATCCTTTACGGTATTTATTGCTCGTGTCACAGATCTGTATGATTATTTTGATATTATTTTTACGGACTTAGTCCCGTTCTTGTACTTTTAAGAAATGATTTTGAAAAGTGTATTTTACTGGCCATGGTTGTGCACCTCAAAATGTCCAATCAGCCTGTATCGTTGTGAATTACTTTTTCCCAGTGAAACCCATCATTCATGATGAGGCAAATAGTTCTCTCATCACCATTTTGTACATCATTATATCAACAATTTACTTGTTGCATAGCAGTGATGCTTTAGCCTCAGCTGCATTGTTATTGAAAGTGCGTATCACCTATGATTTTTTGTTTAGTCTCCTTATTTACAACTAGGCATGCATCTAAATGAGATGAATGAAATTGTTCTTCTTAAGATGGGATCAAGAAGAATATGTTCCTTGCAATAGGAATAACATGTAGAAAATGATATGGAAGAGTGAAATGATAGAGGTGTTTGGGGTTATATAACACATGTATAGAAAACCATTTTTTGATATGGAATTATGTAAAAGAGGCTTTAGGATTGCATGACTAACACCACATATTATTGTAGATGCATGCATACATAGTTTATGAATAGTTCTCCCAACTTGTAGGATGTACGCAACCACTAATTAAAAACTTTTCTGTTAATGTTAAGGTGCCTCTTCCACAGGTCTAAGAAAGCAAGAATGCCATTGATAGAAGAAATATCTGAAAAAAAATTTTCAAGTGATACTGAAGGTACCCCTAATGACTTAATGAAAGTATTAACTAAGGAGGAAACTTCTTGTACAACTGTGCCAGACTTAAAAATTGGGTATGGAAAAATTGGTTCCTTGCAGAAATTGGGACATATACATAAAATTGGAAATCAACAAAAACCAGGAGGTGGTCATAAATCCTCACATAGGAAAACAAGCACAGGATTAAAGCATTCCTCTAGAAGACATGGTGAAAAAGTGAGTACAATAATGTCTAGTTTCCTTGACTTTCAAAAACAGTGTTTAAAGTTGATTAACAAATATTTCTCTTTTCTGTGGTTTGCACTATAAGCATGTGAGACATTTTATCAGATGTCTTTAGGATTGTCAGGGTTAGAACCCTCTGATACTCATTATTTCCGATGAGGAAGCATTCCTTTTGCTAACCACTGATCTCTGGTAGCAGAAGCTCACTCATTTCAAGTCTCCCCTCAGCCAATTAGAGACTGCCATAGGGATGATCTTTAACCCACTCACTTCCATTTGCTAGCAACTCACACAATTCTCTTGGATCCTATGCTTTCAACATATTTATATTCATGTTAGTTCACTGTTTCTTGTCTTAGCGAGGTAATGCCAGGTACAGACGAAGAAAGTGTCTGTTCACTCCCATTCTCTAGATGTCATGTGCAGTGCACTTAAACAACAGCTCCCTGCCCACAATCAGGCCCCACAAATGCTTCCATGTTTTTCTCAAGCTGCTTCACATGGACTGGTTCAGTTCACTGGCAGCTCGTCAACCCATGTATACCATTTTGTTCCAGTTCATTTTATCCCGTGGGCATTTTTCACCCTCCTGCATACTCAGGCCTCAGTCACTCAGAGTCTTTTTCACCCCCATCCTCAGTCTTCAGGTTGGTCTACCCCTTCTCTTTGTCCCTTCCACTTCTAAACCTGTGTCTTCTCTGGCAACTTCTCCTCATTCATTCTTTCCATGTGTCCAAACCATTTCAGCACACCCTTTTTAACTTTCTCAACCACATTTTTTTTTTCCACACATGTCTCTTACCCTTACATTACTTACTTGATCAAACCACCTCATGCCACATATTGTTCTCAGACATTTAGTTTCCAACACATCCATCCTCTTCCGTACAACCTTATCTATACCCATGCATTTGATCCATATATCATCGTTAGAGACTATCTTGTTCCTTAACCCTACTGAACCGAATAACCTTGCTCTTATTCACATTTCCTCGCAACTTTCTCCTTTCACACTCTTTCCCAAACTTAGTCACCACCTTCTGTAGTTTCTCCCTCAAATCAGCCACTAGAGCTGTATCATCAGCGAACGACAACTGACTCACTTTCCAGACCCTCTTGTCCCCAACAGACTACATACTTGCCCCGCTATCCAAAACTCATGCATTTACTTCCCTAACCACCCCATCCATGAACAAATAAAAGGACCATAGGGACATCACTCACCCCTGCTGCAAACCGACCTTCACTGGGAACCAATTGCTGTCCTTTCTTCGTACTTATACACATACCTTACATCCTTGATAAAGATTTTTACTGCTTCTAGCAGCTTGCCTCTCACACCACATGCTCCTAAGAACTTCCACAAAGCAACCGTATCATATGCCTTCTCCAGATGTGTGTATGTATATGTGCCTGAATGGGAGTTTATGTATACATATGTGCATGGAAAGTTTTGTGGGGCCTGCATGTGGCCTTTTGTCCTTTCCTAGCACTACCTCGCGGGGGAGGGGGGATGCTATTTCACGTGTGGCGGGGTGGCGGCAGGAATGAATAAAGGCAGCAAGTATGAATTATGTGCCTGTGTATATGTGTATGTGTCTGTGTATATATTTATATATGTATATGTTAAAATGTATAGGTATGTATATGTGCATGCATGGATGTGTATGTATATACATGTGTATGTGGGTGGGTTGGGCCATTCTTTCAACTGTTTTCTTGTGCTACCTCGCTAATGCGGGAGACAGCGTCAAAGTATGAAAAAAAATGTGCCTCTGAGTGGATGCACATTTGTCTGTTTCCTGGAGCTACCTCGCTGACTCGGGAAGCAACAATTAGGTATGATTGATAATTTATATATAATTTATATATAACTGTATCAGCTCATATTATTCATCTCTTTTTAATCCTTCAGCCTCCATAAGTCACCTCCTTATAAATTGCATATGAATTCTTTTTAGGTAAACTGCATTGATTGCATTTGAAAATTTTTATGAGTATTACTTTATATTTTCATTTATTTTTATCTAATAATACTTTAAAGAAATATCATAGATGAATTTATTTTTAAGATATGCTGATAATTATTTCATTTCTTTATTTAACAGAGGGAGGTGATCACAGGAGAGGGTGAGGAGATGCCTGAGGGAGGGGAGGAGGAACTTTGTCTGTTACCGGAAGTGCCCCATGTGGAGCGACCACCAACCACTCGCACCTGCCAGCCCACCATTCTTCCCACATTTCTCATGCACACTTGTGCCAAAGTAAGAGGAAAAGAGAGAGGCGTGCGCATAGGTGTTTGTTTATTGGTGTACATTTACTGTCATCTGCTTAGCATGGAAAACACTTAGGGATTACTGTGCAGTTACCCATTTTTACAGTACAGGGAGAGTTCTGCACTGATGGGGCCTCATCTCTTGTACCTGATCTGATAAAAATGTTTGGGGCAAACCATGGAAAGGTCTGTGGGGCCTGGATGTGGATAGGGAGATGTGGGTTCAGTGCATTACACACGACAGCTAGAGACTGAATGTGAATGAATGTGGCCTTTTTTTCTCTGTTTTTCTAGTGCTACCTTGCTGATGCAGGGAGTGGCAATGCTGTTTCCTGTGGGGTAGGGTGGTACTGGGAATAGATGAAGATAAGCAAGTATGAGTATGTACATGTGTATATATGGATATATCTGTGTATGTGTATGTATATATGTTATGCATATGGACTGAACCAGGGCATATGAAACTTCCTGGGGTAAACATGGAAAGGTCTGTGTGGCCTGGATGTGGATAGGGAGTTGTGGTTTCAGTGCAGTACACATACTTGATCACCGTTGATCACTGTTTCCCATGTTTACAAGGTAGTGTCAGGAAACAGATGAAGAAAGTGTATGTTTACTGTGTAAAACTTGGCAAGCCATAGCTTTTGGCTGTTGTGATTTCAGTCTCTGTACCCAGACTGCTAAGCTGTAGAATACTATATATAGGCATGATACACCCCTTTTCAAAAAGGCAAGTTTTCTGCTTTTTAAAAACTCATAGGTTATTCTTGTCTTTCCTTAAGTCACTGATTTGTTTCCTTTTTTTGATGTTGCATTCAAGGTCTTGCCTTTTAGGACTTTTTACTGTGGCCTTTGACACAAAAGATCATTATCTGTATTATCATTACTGATGTGTTTGACTATTTTTACCTCAGTTGCAGTGTTTTCATCACTCCATTTTTTTCACAATCTGTATTTGCTGGTAGGCCCAGTGTCTGGAAAAGGAGTTGTTCTGCCATGACCGTACAGCAGCCTGGTGGAGGGTGCGCAAGAGCCAATGTGATACGCATGAGGGGCTGCCTTGCCTACTATATGGCTCCACACAGGTAAAACTTTTTGATCATTTTGTATGTCATTCATTTTTAAAATCTGCATTACATGTTGCAGTATTATTTAGTCATCATCCCATGCCATTCATTGTCTGAACGTACTTTTATATTGATTCATTAAAAAAGTAATTTATGTTCATGCCTGTCTAACTTTCATCAATCAGATGGAGAAGGACTGGATGGAGAGGCGGCGCAGGTTTACATCTGTGGATGTGGGCGGTCTCAGACTCGCCTATCCAAAGCTGGGTTGGAGCCATATTCTCATACCTGGTAAGATTTCAGCTTAGGGATTTCAGTGCGTAATTATGCTACTGGCATATCATCTGAACTAGTGCCCGCTGCTGACTTGCCAGTCCTGTCACATGCTGCTGATCTTTGTTTGTTTTCTTGCCACAGTCTAGATATAGTCATGCCTCATGGTGTTAACTTTTTTTGCTTCTGTGCCTGAACTATGCTGCATGGTGTTACATGTTGTTTGGTTGCTTCATTTTCCCTATATCAGACATATACTATACTATATGACAATATCCTACCAGGTTTTGACAAAAAATGAATCCCTTAGTATTCCCTACCGATGATTAATCCAATTCACCCAAAATTATTCCTCATCTGCCTGGTCATCCACCCTAGTTTAAGCAAATATAACAGAGCAACAAATCACGCAAAAAGAAAACTTACAACATTCACTGGGTTCCGAGCAACCAGATACATCCAGCACCTCCACAGGAAAATGAGAACACATCCAATGTAATCTCACCTCAATGTGCATAGTATTCAGTCATTTGCAGCAGCAGTGGACCCTTCCCATCCAAACTTCTTCCTAACCGACCACCAACCCCCAGTTAGATATAAAAAGCTTACCAGTGCTTCACACCTCACCATCTTATATGTGCAGATCCCCCATCCCTTAACAAACACAACATTATTAACTAAATATATACACACTATAATGACCCAGCAAGATGACCAACCTTCCAAACTTGTCTGAAACACATCTCAATGTGACATGCACCCACTTAAAGCCAATCCCCAGTCATGAACATGATTTACACTTTCTCATCTGCATTCTGGACATCAGTCATCTCTACATCAATAGAAACACCGATTCATTTGTCATAGGATTCCTCACGCGCAAGATGCAACTTCCACACTGAAGACACTGAACTCTTACTCCTCAGTTGCTGCCTTCTTACCCCACAAAGACAAACATGCAATATCACCACCCTTCTCAACCTAAGGTCCTGCCTAAACATGTCCAGCTTTCTTAGTGCTGTAGGAGCTCCTTAAAAGGGTAACCTTGGTTGGGAATGTGATTATATTTATATGTACCTACCATACTTTCCTGCATCATGATCCTTTTCTATGGGTCTCAGGGAGGTAGCTACATCCTCTGGGCATTACCACAGGTCATAGAGTAAGGTGATATGTATATTTCTGTGTGGCATGAGTGTAGGACTTTTGGGAAGTAAGCTTTGGAAAGTTCACTTTGGGCATTAGGGGTCGTGTTACATGTTGAATCAGTGTTTGCAATGTTGAAAATTATGGTGATGTCCAGAGCACATATGAGAAAGTGTACCTCATTTGGGGTCCAAGGGCTTCAGTGCTGCACTACCCATAAGAGAGCAAAAATGATAGAATCCTTTGGAGTGAAGAGAGTCTCAACAAGACTGAATTCCTTTCCTTCTATTTATGATGATTTGGCCTTATTGAAGATGACTTATCACTTTCAATATTACCATGTGCAGGAGAAGTTCGGTAACATCTATAAATCTACACACAAACATAGATATCATTTTTTTTTTACATTATACATAACTGCTGTTTCTTGTGTCTGCGAGTTATTGCCAGGAAACAGACAAAGAATGGCCCATCCACTCATATACATGTATGTATACATAAACGCCATATATGCACATATACATACATATACATTACCAACACATACATGCATACCCATACACATACATATACATATATACACGTGAACATATTTGTACTTGCTTGCCTTCATCCATTTCTGTCGCCACTCCGCCCCACAGGTGGTATCACCAAGAAATCAGACAATAAAGGCCAACGTTCATTCACACTCAGTCTCTAGCTGTCATGTGTAATTCACAGAAACCACAGCTCCCCATCCACAACCAGGCCCCTAGTTCATTCCACTGACAGCATGTCAAGCCATATATATATATATATATATATATATATATATATACATTTTTTTTTTTTTATTTGCTTTGTCGCTGTCTCCCGCGTTTGCGAGGTAGCACAAGGAAACAGATGAAAGAAATGGCCCAACCCACCCCCATACACATGTATATACATACGTCCACACACGCAAATATACATACCTTCACAGCTTTCCATGGTTTACCCCAGACGCTTCACATGCCCTGATTCAATCCACTGACAGCACGTCAACCCCGGTATACCACATCGATCCAATTCACTCTATTCCTTGCCCTCCTTTCACCCTCCTGCATGTTCAGGCCCCGATCACACAAAATCTTTTTCACTCCATCTTTCCACCTCCAATTTGGTCTCCCACTTCTCCTCGTTCCCTCCACCTCCGACACATATATCCTCTTAGTCAATCTTTCCTCACTCATTCTCTCCATGTGCCCAAACCATTTCAAAACACCCTCTTCTGCTCTCTCAACCACGCTCTTTGTATTTCCACACATCTCTCTTACCCTTACGTTACTTACTCGATCAAACCACCTCACACCACACATTGTCCTCAAACATCTCATTTCCAGCACATCCACATTGAAGAATGTGTGGAAGTCGAGAACATTATCTCGGAAAGCAAAAACGGGTATGTTTGAAGGAATAGTGGTTCCAACAATGTTGTATGGTTGCGAGGCGTGGGCTATGGATAGAGTTGTGCGCAGGAGGATGGATGTGCTGGAAATGAGATGTTTGAGGACAATGTGTGGTGTGAGGTGGTTTGATCGAGTAAGTAACGTAAGGGTAAGAGAGATGTGTGGAAATAAAAAGAGCGTGGTTGAGAGAGCAGAAGAGGGTGTTTTGAAATGGTTTGGTCACATGGAGAGAATGAGTGAGGAAAGATTGACCAAGAGGATATATGTGTCGGAGGTGGAGGGAACGAGGAGAAGAGGGAGACCAAATTGGAGGTGGAGAGATGGAGTGAAAAAGATTTTGTGTGATTGGGGCCTGAACATGCAGGAGGGTGAAAGGAGGGCAAGGAATAGAGTGAATTGGATCGATGTGGTATACCAAGGTTGACGTGCTGTCAGTGGATTGAATCGGGGCATGTGAAGCGTCTGGGGTAAACCATGGAAAGCTGTGTAGGTATGTATATTTGCGTGTGTGGACATATGTATATACATGTGTATGGGGGTGGGTTGGGCCATTTCTTTCGTCTGTTTCCTTGCGCTACCTCGGAAACGCGGGAGACAGCGACAAAGCAAAAAAAAAAAAAAGAAAAAAATATATATATATATATATATATATATATATTTTTTTTTTTTTTTTTTTTTTTTATACTTTGTCGCTGTCTCCCGCGTTTGCGAGGTAGCGCAAGGAAACAGACGAAAGAAATGGCCCCCCCCCCCCCCCCCCCCATACACATGTACATACACACGTCCACACACGCAAATATACATACCTACACAGCTTTCCATGGTTTACCCCAGACGCTTCACACGCCTTGCTTCAATCCACTGACAGCACGTCAACCCCTGTATACCACATGACTCCAATTCACTCTATTTCTTGCCCTCCTTTCACCCTCCTGCATGTTCAGGCCCCGATCACACAAAATCTTTTTCACTCCATCTTTCCACCTCCAATTTGGTCTCCCTCTTCTCCTCGTTCCCTCCACCTCCGACACATATATCCTCTTGGTTAATCTCTCCTCACTCATTCTCTCCATGTGCCCAAACCATTTCAAAACACCCTCTTCTGCTCTCTCAACCACGCTCTTTTTATTTCCACACATCTCTCTTACCCTTACGTTACTTACTCGATCAAACCACCTCACACTACACATTGTCCTCAAACATCTCATTTCCAGCACATCCATCCTCCTGCGCACATCTCTATCCATAGCCCACGCCTCGCAACCATACAACATTGTTGGAACCACTATTCCCTCAAACATACCCATTTTTGCTTTCCGAGATAATGTTCTCGACTTCCACACATTTTTCAAGGCTCCCAAAATTTTCGCCCCCTCCCCCACCCTATGATCCACTTCCGCTTCCATGGTTCCATCCGCTGACAGATCCACTCCCAGATATCTAAAACACTTCACTTCCTCCAGTTTTTCTCCATTCAAACTCACCTCCCAATTGACTTGACCCTCACCCCTACTGTACCTAATAACCTTGCTCTTATTCACATTTACTCTCAACTTTCTTCTTCCACACACTTTACCAAACTCAGTCACCAGCTTCTGCAGTTTCTCACATGAATCAGCCACCAGCGCTGTATCATCAGCGAACAACAACTGACTCACTTCCCAAGCTCTCTCATCCCCAACAGACTTCATACTTGCCCCTCTTTCCAGGACTCTTGCATTTACCTCCCTTACAACCCCATCCATAAACAAATTAAACAACCATGGAGACATCACACACCCCTGCCGCAAACCTGAGGTCTGTTGTTAGAGCTGCCCTTGCCTTCACACTAGCTGTTTTCATTTCCTCTCAGTAGACCTGATGTTTTTTTGGTTTGTTGGCAGATAAGCACTCGCTCATCATGGATGCGGGCAAGCTATATGTGTTAGACACCCTACTCTCAAGGCTTAAGGCTGAGGGACACCGTGTCCTAATATACTCCCAGATGACCAAGATGATTGATCTGCTTGAGGTGAGTCCTGTGTTCTGCTTTACTCTCTTGTCTTTGTATAGATCAGGAATGTAGGATACTGGTACTCTCTTCCAACTGATAACTTTTTACTATCCTTTTGCCTGTTTGTGTATGTTTGATCATCTATTTGTGATTACCTCTTTGTATTGTTTAGGGAGAGTTTTGTGCTCTTGGGGCTTTATCTCTTGAATTTTCTTCTTTGTCATACAACTTTTTGAAATTCTATATGCTGTCCACGTTCACTTTGTCATAACTCAGTTTATTCCATTCATTCATTTCTCTTATACTGTAAAAATACTTCTTTAAATCTTTTTTAAAAGATTGTTTGCTTAATTTCATGTTATGTCCTTGGGTTGTTGTATCTCTACACCTGTTGAAGACCTGTTCTCAGTCTGCATCATCCGTCCGGTTTAAAAACCAAAAAATTGAGATCAAATCACCACTCACTCTTCTTACATCCATGATGTTCAAATTTAAGGCCTCTAGCCTTTCCTTGTCACTCATTTTTCCAAATTCTGATACCAAATTAGTTGCTGCACCTACTCATTAGCTCTTTGTACTTCTTAAATATAAGTACAGTGACATATTTTAGTTTTGGCCTTATATAGGATATGAGCAGCCTGCTAGATACATTTTTTTATTCATAAACTTTAATGCTTATCCCTGGGGATAGGGGAGAAAGAATACTTCCCATGTATTCCCTGCGTGTCATAGAAGGCGACTAAAAGAGGAGGGAGTGGGGGGCTGGAAATCCTCCCCCTCTCGTTTTTTTTTTTATTTTCCAAAAGAAGGAACAGAGAAGGGGGCCAGGTGAGGATAATCCCTCAAAGGCCCAGTCCTCTGTTCTTAATGCTACCTCGCTAATGAGGGAAATGGCGAATAGTTTGAAAGAAAGAAAACTTGAATTCTATTCTAGTATTAGCCAGCATACAGGTTGTCTTTACAATTTTCTCCAGTCTGGGACTCTGGCATCAGGCCAGGAATAATGTCATCTCGCATGTCCTTTTTACAAACTGATCCTTAAGCTTATTTCTTGCAAGGTAACATTCATACTGAGTCATTCTTTCACTGTGTCCCACCTTCATTACTTCACATTTGCAAACTTTGTTTGAATTTCATGAACCATGTATCATACCAACAATGGGGAGTGTTTAGGTTTCCTTGCAAGTTGATGCAGCCATTCATTCTTTTTTACATGTTGCATTACTTTGGCATCATCTGCAGATATGCTCAGGTAAGATCCCAATCCCATAGATCAAGAAGAGCAGTGGTCCTAGGAACAAACCATGTAGCACACCACTGTTGACTTCAACCCATTTCAAGAAGGCTTCCGTTCCATTACGATAATCTTCTCTCCATCAGAGTATGATTGTTGCCTCCTTATTCCTGCCTGGAAACCCAACTTCTTTACCAGCCTCCCAAGTGACACATTGTCAGATGCTTTATGGGAGTCCAGATAGATAATCCACCTGGCCTTCTGTTTTGTCTACAACAGAGCTCACTCTCCTTTAGAAATTTAAGAGGTTTGTTATACATGACCCCCTTATCCCGAAACCAAGTGGTCTCTAAGGTAATTTTTCCTATGCATGAAGTCATCCATTTGCTTTTGATTATCTTTTCCAGTACCTTACAAACCATACTCTTCAGGGAGACTGGTCTGTAGTTAAGACCTCCTCCCTGTTTCTTTTTTATGAATGGGAATTGCATTTGCCCTTTTTTACTCCCCTTGTACTTTACCTTTTTCCAGAGACATCTTTATTAACATATCAATTAGTTTAAGTGTATTTACACACTTTTTTGTAGATGCATTGCATACTGTTGTTTGATTTGCTGATTTATATTTAAAAAGTTTCTTGAATGCTGGGGACAATAATGTGGAATATCTGTTGAATGTGTGGCTGTTTCTGTTGTTATCACCCGCTGAGCCAGAGATTACAGTCTTTGAGTATGATAGAATGACCTTTAGGTATGATAACCTGACTGTTAATGGTTTGATCGTAGGCCATGCTCTCATATCCACGTGCTGTCATGCTCAAGGGTCACGCTTTCATGCTCAAAACTATTTTAGGAAGACACATTTTCATGCTCAGAGTGTTAAACTGTGTAAGGCAGAAGCTTTTGGTACTGAAATACGAATTTTAGTTATGATGAGTTATTAGCTTTGTGATTGTGGATGGGGTGAGTTGCCATGAGCTGTTTCAACAGGATTGTTGATGACAGTGGTGTATGCCTATGTACAGAGTAGAATTAATTAACACAAGATCTTTCCTTACCATTGAGTAGATTTTTTGTCTCCCTGTATGTTCAACATGTTTAGCCATTGGTGGTTATAGTTTTTGTTCTGTATAAGCTTGCACCTAATTTGTGGGTCAGAGTTACAGATGGGGATAGCATGTTGATAGTGTTCTCCCCAGCAAGCAGTGTGTCCTGGGGTCACAAATGTTGGCACTGTGCCCAAGTTGGTGCTATTCATCCTGATTAGCAATAACCTGGGGTCAAATATGATGGCACTTTACTTTTGTTGGTATTAACCTCCTAGGCCAGCAGTGTGTTGTGAGGTCAAAGACAGTGGCATTGTACCCTTGGTGACACTGCTCATCTCAGTCAGCAGCAGCACTGCACCCAGCTGGTTGCACAATGACACTGAAGTCCTCACCTTGACTGTTTTGGCCTCATGGTGTAATTGTTTTGATGCTGTTTGGTGGAGGGGTATAATGGAGGAAAGATGGATGATATTTATAGGTACGGTATGAGTGAGCAGAGGTGGATGCTGTTCTTGGGAGTTTTGTGATGGAGGAGAAATGGACGCAGTTTATGGGAGTGGAATGATTGAGGGATGGGTACTGTTTATGAGATTGATATGATGAAGGAGAGATAGATGTTCTTTATGGGAGTGGTATGTTGGAGGAGAGATGGTTGCTATTTGTGGGAGTAGTGTGCTAGAGGAGAGGCATTTGCTTTTTTATGTAGTGACTGACATAGTATGGGCAAAACATGCCCCAGTCAAGGCCATCTTAGGTGAAAAGAAAATGATTGAGAGAAAAAGAATGTGGAAATTAATCATTGGTTTGTAAATTTTTATAGACTTGACTTAATGGAAGAATGATAACAGGGGAATTCCTCAGCATACTTATTTGAGGAAAGGAGGGTTTCTCTAGTGGCCTCAGAACTAATCCTTTGATGACAGGGACGCATTCAAACATCTCACGAGAGCAGTGGCCCAGATAATACCTGTAGGGCAGCTATATCGTGACGTACAAAAAGGGGATGGTCAGAGACTTTTGATTCCACTCCACTAATAGAGAGGTGGACGAAGAATCACCCCTATGTACGTGAGCAGTACTCTATGATTGGGGAAACAAAACCCCTGCAGATATGGAATAGCTGCAGACAAGAAAAATAATCATGGTACTTATAGAGCACCCTTAGGTCTCAAGAAGCAGAATTCATGGTGTTGATTATTTAGGGTTTCCATGATAGATTTTAGGGTATGGTTATATCCTCTGTGTTAATATTATTCGTGGTTGAGTTATGTTGTTTTGAAATTGAGTGAGTGCCATATGGAAAGAGATATGGGGAGAAATTACATTTTAGCACTATTGAACTTAAGCAGGTTATTCCTTCCCCACTCTAAGATGATGGCCAGGTCTGAGTTAAGGGAGGATATATGTTCTGTACGAGAAAGAGAGCAAGTTTTAGAACGTGGAGGGGAGGGAGGGTGACTTGAAGTGTGTTCCATGAAATTATCAGCCTAAGAGTGAATAGGGTTAGAAGTTGAAGAGAGATTATTTATGAGCAGAGGACGAACGACTAAAGAGAAAGCTATGTTTAAGAAACAGAGAAGCAGAAGAAAAGGAAGAAAGTTTGTAAAGCAAACACCTGTGCCACAGACCCTGCCAAATACTTTGGAGCTGTCGGTGGCCACAACAGAAGCTGAGTCACATAGGAGAGGTCACCGGTGGACCTCGAGCTGCGAGAGTCATATTGGTGATCAGAAAGAATGGAATGGGATTCCAAGTGTGTGAGGAAGTGAGAGTTTGGAGGAGTATGAAGAACTTTGGAGATCGCAGAGGATGGGAATGGTATGTTTGAGGAGGGATGGGTGCCGTTTTGGGTGCTGGTATGATGGAGGAGAAATGGATGCTGTTTAAAACGTTATTATTTTATTTCTATTTGAGGGTACGTTTTGTTTACGTAGTTGGTAAATGTGCGTGTGGGATGGTTATTGTGTCCGCGGTCGACCTCCGCCATGGGCCAGAAGTACAGCCAGTAAAATCTCAAAATGTTTGTTATCCCGTCGTGGATAATCCTTATGGGTGTATCTCATTCGCACTATATACGGTAAAGCTTATTTATTAACTAATTAAAGGATCGTGAAATAGAATTGCAGCCTGACGTTACAATGATTAGTCAGATGACGGTAGGGGATTATGCGTGTGGAGTCATGAGGCTGTGTCGCGTCGTGTGTTTGGGCTGCGAGGCTGAGAGGAGTTCCTGGTTGTAGGGGTGCTTTACGGGTAGTAGAACGGATAGGCATAACCAAGCTGGTGTGCTGTCGTTCTGGACCATTTACTCATGTCGGGAATTGGTTCATTAGATCCCATTACATTGGTAGCTGGTTGCTGGTTTTGGGAGTTACAGGGTGAGTGGGGGTGGTGTGAAGAGCGGTAGGTAGAGGGTGCTGGGCAGGAGATACATGGTGAGTGGCGGTAGGTAGAGAGGGCGGAGCAGACCAATTATCTGGGCAGTAATAATGCACACGAACTAATGGTGTGGCCTCCATTACGATAGTATTGGAGGCCACACGCCACCCCTGCGGCTAGGGCCGGACGCGACGCTAGGCCTAAAAGAAAAAAGAAAATAGTTGTGAGTGGGAAAGTTGGTGGGGCTCGCATTGCTGCGTGCGTAAGGCGGTTATGAGAGGGGAAACTTGGCGTAATGCTGCCTGTGTATGACTAAGTGAAGGAAACTCGTTGGGAATTGACTGGCTGGGTGTATAGCACTCTTCTACTGGGGAAACCTGGTGGGAGTCGAGTTGTTGACTACACGTGTAGGACTTTCATTCGGGAAATTTTTTGGGGGGAAGAGTTACAGTGGTGTTGGTTAGATTTAGTGGAGTTTGCTGTGTTAGATATTTTAGGAATCTGAGGATTAACAGACCAATGAAACCATTTCAGATTTCTGTGAATATAACGTAATGAAAAAACAAAACAAAAAAAAAAACATGTAACAGCTCGCACGTTTCTGGTACCAGCTTTGTTGCTCGTATCTGGACCTCCTCTTTTAGCTCTATGTTTCTTATGTGTGGTGATCAAGCCGGAGTAGCATGTTCTGGTTTTAGCCTGTTGTACGATGTGAACAGTTTGCTAGATATTTCCTTTTCCACATACATGAATATGATCCAGATATATATGTGCTAGTAGACACTTTGCCTCCTTTACGTATCTAAATTAACTCGGGTAGAATTTCATCAGTCATATATCATATTTACTTTGGAGATTGTCTAGATCCCCTTGTAAGGTCATGCAATCCTCACCGCTCTTTACTTCCCTCATGATCTAGTTATCATTCGAGACCATATTGTTCCATCGTTTCTGGAAAGTTATTTACATAGATCAGAAAGAGCAGTGGTGCCAAGACCAAGCTTTACGGCACGCCACCAGTAACCCCCTACCCGTTTTGAGAATGCTTGTTTGACTTAATCTCTTGTTTCATCCTAATAAAGTAATTTGTTGTCCAAGGAAAGAATCTTTCCCGCATTCCCACCTGAAGATCTCCTTTTTTTGCCTGTCCTTGTGTGTGTGTTTGTGTGTATATATGTGTGTGTGTGTGTGTGTGTGTGTGTGTGTGTGTGTGTGTGTGTTGATAACGAAGGTTACGTATTGTTGGGGGTCGCGTTTAGGTGATTTTCCTGCCGCAAACACCATCATCCCTCATCCTCACCTCAGGGTCGCCCGGCCTCAGCAGTACCACATTCTTGAAAAATTATGAAATGGCCAACCTGTCCTTGTATCTATTACTCGCCTAACGTAAATCCATCGAGGACCCAGTGTTGAACGATGGGACCTTCTTACGCGATCTGGGCGCCAGAGCCAAATATTGCGAGCCTCACGTGAACTGAAAGACACTTTTAATAACTACGTTGCGGTATTTATGAAGCAGTTGTGATTACGGTCCCGTCCTCCGTGAGCCACGAGCGTGAATCATGTTTAATGGAGGAACCGTTTAAATCTGGAACCCCTTGAAGAGGTGCT
This sequence comes from Panulirus ornatus, assembly GCF_036320965.1. Classification (NCBI taxonomy): domain Eukaryota; kingdom Metazoa; phylum Arthropoda; class Malacostraca; order Decapoda; family Palinuridae; genus Panulirus; species Panulirus ornatus. Next base: position 10,051,008 of record NC_092252.1, on the reverse strand, counting down.
TAACCTTGGCACCTGTCTCCACCCATCCACCCAGGGTCGTCTGGAAGTGTGTCTGTGGCCTTGGGTCCTGCGGTGGTAGTGGTGGACTCTTTGTTGGGAAATTACCTCAACTCCGTAAGTTGCTGTCTGAGAAGAAAATAAGTCTTAAATATTACACGCGGATTCCTCATTTTATCGGACAACATGATTTACGACAGATCTGAAGAACACGTATCGCTGGCACCGCTGAGAATGGCTCGTAAATTGCCTTAGATGGTGTAATTCTACGTAGGGTAAAAGCGAAGCTAATCTGTAAAGTATCTATTGGTAAACGTTGAACATTGCTAGTGTAGTTTGTCGTGTGGCCTTGGTGAAGTAGGTTATGGTTTGTGCAGCCGTTTTGGCAGAAAGATAGAATTCTGTCCTTTAGAGGTTCTTTTCTGGTGGAAATATATCTGTAAAAGATGATCAGATAAAAATGTTTATTCGTTTTTTCTTTATGTTATCTGAGACGGCACGAGCAGCTGAGGCCCTATTCAAGGCCATCCCATTAACGCTATATATATATATATATATATATATATATATATATATATATATATATATATATATATATATATATACCTCAAGAGACGAGCGTAGTCTTCTTCTTCTTCTTCTTCTTCATCAATGATCGACATAATGGACCGTTCGTGAAAAGATAACTTGGCGAGGATGGTGACTGTGTGGTAGTCTTTGAATATTTTGCCCGGTGTGTGACCCCCTACCACCAGCCATCCAAGTTGGCTGCTTTTACTGAAAAGATAACAAAAACAATACATCTGTTCACTCTGGAACTACTCACCTGATCTGAAGCAGACTTTCCAGGGATGATCCTCTTGACGGTCCTTTTCAGATCTGTGTCCGATCTTCCCGACTACCTTCCGACACGGCCGCTGTAAAGAGAAAATTAAAATTTCGTCAAATAGCCACATAACTTTGTTTTACAGCAGAATTGGCCCAAATTTCAAAAAAGCCGAACAATTGTGAGGTAATGTACATTAACTTCATGGTAACAGGTTTTCGCTAATGATGCAAATGACGCCTATTTCATAAAAAAAATTCACCTAAAAATTCCCTCTGAAACCGTGTGGCCAGATTAGTACAAACTTTGCATGGATCGTCCTTGAGTGATTCCTTTGGCGAGGTGAGCTAATGAATGAGATTATCACGTAAGGCCACACATGATTAGCATTATGTAGTGAAAGTGTGTGAAACGCGTGCTCAGCCACGGGTTGGTTAAGCAGGAAGTGATGGTAATGTGCGTTTAACATACACGATCATGGTAGTGACGGAACGACCTGTGCCGCCGCTCTGCGAGGCAGCAATTTGGAGAGCTAGGTTAGCTTCCTTCCACAGTATAATGCCAATTTTTCGTGTGCATACAGTGGCTGACCCCTTGACACCGAGAGGACTTTCAGACATTTTGCATCCACTACCCTAACATCTCCAAGACTCAAGAGTTGGGGGCGTGGATGCTGATCATCATTTTTGGGACTGGAAAATGCTACCACCTCCACACGTATAAGAACGCTTCACGTGTAGGGAATTCATTATCAGTGGACCGTATTCCTCAACAAGGAGCTGTCCTGTGAATCACGGTCGATAATGAGCCCAAAGAACCTGTTTTGTAAGTACCTACAGTGCCGGACTATCCTGTCCTGTATATACCCCCACCACTCATTAAAGGACTGGTCTCTTATACCTCCGCAGCTTGACTTTAAAAGTCAAGGATGAGGTTGTCTCGATACACTTGAGTTAACACGTACCTCTCGCAACACGTCTTTGTGGAAAATGAGGCGACGTGTAATGCTCAAACTTGTCTGACCTAAAATTCTGCCACGGCGCCATGGGTTTAACGGGGCGATGGTTTTGAGAGCAGGATTATCATGTGGCTAGGAGGTTAGTGGCCTTGTTCCCTCTACATTATTAGCGGACCCCTTGACCCCCCATTGGCCAGTTCAGAAGTCACGCCATCATTCCCGGTGTTTTTACTTTATGTTCTAAACTCCCTGAGAGCAGTACGAGAAGGAAAACTTACGGGAAAAGCTTGGGTCGTGGGAATTTAGAAGTCACGAAATCACGGGAAAAGTACTGGGTTAGATTAGGCTGGTGAGGATTTGGTAGACTTGGCCCTTAAATTTCGTAGGAGGCTTCGAGGTCAATCTCAGCTAAGTATCTGACGACTGCTTGGCTTGTCTTGGTTAGGCTACTCTTTTTATAGTAAGAATGGGTAATCCACACGCAGCAGTCATGATAACACGAGGCGTTACGGTGGCTGTCATGTATGCGGATTTAGCATTGCGGGAGGGTGGGAGGCACACGAGTCACGGATGTCACTCTTTATCGCCTGTGGTGCCACCGACCACGGTGTGGGGGAGGAGCGCACAATAAGCGCGCCACTTTTAGTGGCAGGATGAGAAGAAAAGAAGAACGATATCAGTCTGGGATGATGAGGGTCTGCGGGTGTTTCTGAGCCTCCTTCATGCCATGATCTTTGTGTTGTCTGTACTTCGTACGTTCCAGTATTATGACTGCTGTTGGTAACATTCAGTGATCCATCCTCCCGGGGTCACTCTTCCTGAATGTAACAGGCGAGGTAATGTGGACCCAGGCGACACTACTATTACACGATCATGGCCAGCGTCAGTGGTTCCTCTCAGGCTCACATGGCCTGCTATGGGCGACAGCTCGGTGCATTGTAAGTCTGTAGGCAGACAACTTGTGCTGTGCTGTATAAATTACAGTGCCACATGGAAGCTAGCTTTGGCTTCTAACTCGGCGACAGTTAGAATAGTTTATTTATTGCTTCGTGGGGGTAGCAAGGAGGGGGGATCTACTTCATATTTAACCAAGCAAGAAGTGATTTGATTTTGAGTAGGATTTGTTAAGTATTGCTAACGGTGTAGGGTTGGTAATGTAGGATTATCTAAGTAGGGCCAGCCATGTCGAGTAAAGCACTGCCTCAGGCCACTGACTGACTGACCTGTAGTTTGGTATGGTAAGTGTCCTGATGGGTGAGGGACTGGAACCAGTGCCGGCGGTGTTGGCAGCGTGGCAGTCAACATATCAACGCATCTTGTCAGACGACAGAACACTGAAGTGCAGTTAAACAAGGTTCTTCACCCACGCTTTGCCAAACCAGGTACTAACTATCTGACATTGTGACATTGTCATTGGACCTGTTGGCCTAATACTATACACGAAATATATTGTTAAACTCTAGGGAAGCCGTAAGACTCATTTCATTCCATCGCCACACAGTCTTAATGACCAACAAGTTTCCTGAATGCAGTTTTATCGTTGGTCCCGAACACAGCACAACTGTGGAATGTTACACCCAATTGTTGTACCATGTTTGCACAGAGTGACATCTTGTTAGTGTTACATATGGTTTTAAGTTGAATATACTGACACGTATGGAACTCGAAGCTTAAATGTTTGTATGTTTCCTCAGCACATGTGATTTTTAACCTCCCCCTGACCCTTCCATCACTGCTGAGTATGAACGAGGCCCTTTGTCAAGTGGCCAGGCGGCCCGCGTGTGGCCCAGCAGCAATAACACACACACACACTCGTTGTTGTAACCTGATTGCGCCCTGCTCCTGTAATCTAATGTCGGCTTTCACTTACCCGGATCCTAATCGCTCCATTTGTCACCAGATCGGCGCTGATTGGCACCCTGGTGCAGGTGCCTGCTACATGTGTCACTCGTCATTACTGGGGATTTAGTAGCCTTCCATCCCGGTGGGGCCATGCCGTAGTATTGGTCTCGCTTCTGGAGACTCGTGGTCTTGCTGATGGAGGCTCGTGGTCTCGCTGCTGGAGACTCGTGGTTTCGCTGCTGGAGGCTCGTGGTCTCGCTGCTGGAGACTCGTGGTCTGGCTGTTGGAGGTCGGGGTATTTACTTAGGGGGTTGGAGATGGTCAGGGTCTTGCTGGCGGCATAGGCCTCGGCGTCTTGCTACTGGAAGCCAGGTTGTAGCTGCTGAAGACCAGGATGCAACCTCCAAAAGGTCTTTACTGCTGGAAGCCTCGATGTAACTGCTAGAGGCCTGGATCTTGGTCGCTGAGGCCTGTTCCATACTACCAAAGACCTAGGACTTCTCTGATAAAGGCTGGGGTCATTCTTGCTGGGGGCTTAGAATTTACTGCTGGAAGACTATTTCTGGTTGCTTGAGGCTTGGATGATGGTGCTAGAGACGTTGTTGTCTTGGTGCTCAAGGTCGTGTCTTGTCGCTGGAAGTCTGAATGATAATGGAAACCGGTTGATGAACAGTGACGACTTGATGATCTTTTATCGTTCATAATGTGATGACTGTGCGAACTGTGGCCTGTCCCCGTGTGCGGACGTGGTGTAGCGTCCCGGATCCCGGGATTAGTCACTAATGTCATATCCATCTGCCAGGAGTAAAGTAATTGGCAATTCGCGTCGTATTCAGTCGTTTGCGGTCGGTGCAATTACGGGCACGGGAGAGATTTATCCGGAAGCGGTAATCCGGGCCAGGGGGCTGTGGCGATCGGCACGTGCATTGGTCAGGGCTGAGGAGGGCGGGTAATTCCAGTTTTCCAGAACGTTGACATGTTAACCGCGGTCGTCTTAGATCAGCTCTCCTTTCGCCGCGGTAGAAATGATGTCTCCGGCCCGTGATGGCATAGTTTCCTCTCCCACAGTGTTAAAAGTTTCGTTTTGATAACGATGATATATTGGTGGTCTGGGAAGGTGTTTTGTGTGTGTGTGTGTGTGTGTGTGTGTGTGTGTGTGTAAGTAGGTCGGGTAAGACGGCTGATGACGTCAGCCCCACCACATCATTGTTCGGTACACTGCCGTCATTTATTACCATATCACTCTATTGATCGGCCACTAGAGGTTGTTCCTCCCGCGGTGGAACTGCTCAGGAGGAGGTGTGTGTGCGGAGGTGGCCGCCGACCCAGAATAGATAGCTGTATAAATCGTCGAGTTGAACATTCTAAGTGTTGGAGGGCGGGGAGGGGCCACTAGCCCTTAGTTACCTGCGAACATTATGTCGCCACATACCACTCGTAAATCTCTCCGCCTTTTGTGGCGTCTTCCCTTACGTACGTGGTGACGGTGGGGGGCGCGCTATTGTGGCACCGGCCAACTAGGTCACGCCGTGTCTCACCTCGGCTCCCGCTCGGTAAATCTTAAGGGCTACGAGGCTCTCTTGTCACCCTCCTGCTTGCTTACCTCTTGACGAGGGCCACCTACCATCCATGGAACGCATCAACTTTTTACCTGTAGCGCCATAGATTCTCGGCTGTTGCTTACGGCTGATAGCCTGTTCTCTATGTGTTTGCATGTTGAGTTTGTTTGCCTGTTTGAATGAAGAAGGATGTTTGCTTGTTGGATTGGATTTCCTTTGTTGATGGCCTTTGTAAGTTGCTTTTTGGCTAGGGCTGTCTGCTTGTTGTATGGTGTATGTGTTTTCCTGTTTATAGCAATGCATGCTTGTTGGCTAGGTGTGCCCCGGCCTATGGATGGTACTGCCTCCTTGTTGGCTTGGGTTTTCTGCCTGTTTTCTACGCATAGTTATTATTCTTACGGCTGCCAGCCAGCCAGCTGACTAGGGGACTTGCGCTCTGAATACGACTGTATGCATTTTTGGCGAAAGGATTTGGTTTGTTAGTTAGTGCTGCCATTGTGATCCAGCGCAATGGAAATAGATTAGAGAAAAATGTTAAAATAAACAACGGGGCATCTATACTCTACAAACTGAACTGTTCGTCATACTTATCGCACTTGAGCAGGTAGACATCACAGCCACAGGCAGTTTAATTATCTCTGATTCCTTATCTTCTCTACTTGCACTTCAACACCCTGAGATCAGAATGTAATGCATTTAACATCTTATGTGATATCGATTCACTGCGGTCTGACTAAGACCCTTTGTGACCCCTGTAATCCTTTTGCGCTACCGCTCACAGGGTTAGCATGGGGTGCACAATGAATTTGCCGGGGTTACCAGCAGAAATTCAGATTCAGGTTTGGTTTCAGCAACTCTGTGGCGAGAACTGCCTGTTTTGATGGCTCGAATTGTCTTGTCTGTCTGGCGGACGGTTGGGATCGCCTGTTGGCGAGGGTACTCTGCCTGTGTCCTGGGCCAGTGTGTACATTGGTTGCTAGGGGCTGTTTCCTGCCTGGCTTAGTAGTTACACATAGTTTACTTGGAGGCTGTTAAGATGTTTATGAACTAGCTTTTTTTTAAGCTGACCTCTGTGTTTTGCAATTTAATTAATCGTACTCTGACGTGTGAATCTAATGTACTTCCTGCGTACGTAAAGAACTTCTTGTATTGTCTTCACAGACAAGGTTGACGGCGGGTAGTACGAGGAACAGTTACGTAAAACGATCAAGGCCTTTAAAAGCAGGAGCGTTTGAAAAACGTTGTGTTGACGTTGAATTTCATGTGTTGTTAACGGCCCTCCTGAGTGACGCCTGCCGATACGTCTGCGTGAAGGATAAACATGTAAACATGTCTCGTGAACATCCAGCTCCGGCTGGAGTGATGACAGCTCGTCGATCTAGTCTGTATTGCTTCCTTGTTTTGCGTTCGGTACACTTGACCAGCAGAGGTAAAAGACCAGTGCCTCATAAGCAAATGGGGTGTTCAGGGGAAGATTTGTTTTTTTTTTTGTTGAGAATTATTTTGGAAAGCCAGAGATGTATGAAGTTCTCGTTATTTGTTGCTCTTGTGGAAAAATAAAGATGTACTTGTTACACACAGTTGCCCCATACGTTTGTTGAGAAATATTCCGGTGTAGCAAGGCTCTGAATGTACAGTATTTACATCATCATAGACCATCTTAGCAGTGATGCGTAATGCACCATCTAGATAATGATGTGTGAGGAACAAGACCTTCATAACAGGCGTACGCACAAACGGACACAGTTAACAGGGGTGTTGGGAAACATATGATAACAAATGCGTGAGCAGTTAGCTCCGTTATGATGGATATTTGAACAGACATCGTCGTAGCAGTGTTGTAAATGGACGGTATATGGTACTTTTAAGAGGATGTTGTGTTTATAACGAAAGATAAGACAGAAAACTGCAGTATTGATGTAAACAGATGGAAGATCGAAGTATCTTTGTAAATGATATCTTAATATAAACGAAAGGGATTCAGACAGACCATCAGGACAGTGGTGTGACACAAACAGACCGTCTTAGTAAGAATGTAAACCGATAATCCATCATGATAAGCATATGAAAAAAGACACTCCATCCTGATAAGAATGTGGCAGACAGGGATGGGCTGGAGGAAGTCGTGAACGGAGGATGTAGCGGGCTTCTGGGTCATTTGAAGCAGCAGCAGCAGCAGACACAGCTTAGGAACCCCCATAATTCGTGGCCTCCTTTTCGGCCGCGTCTTACGCTGTTGCAACAAGCGAGTAAGTAACTCAGCTCTTGGCATAGCCGGGAGATTTATGACCCCTGTAATATTTTATCGCCTTTCACGTATGTTTGATTCAAATTTATGCTGGTATTGATACCGACCATCTTCCGTGTCTGTGACTGCGAACGGAAACGGTCGAGGGGACGTGTAGTATGTGTCAGCACGAGAGATGAACCCGCGTATATATATATATATATATATATATATATATATATATATATATATATATATATATATATATATATATTACAGGGGTATTGTTCGTGGGTCGAGGAGATTCAGCCGTAGATGTTGTGTTCCATGGCATTTTTCACGACATTTTATGTCCTCTGACGAGGTGGTTCATGCTTTAGCTATTTGCTTTAACGTCAAGTACAAGTGGCATGTGGTTGCCTCCACGCTATTTTTTTTTTGGGGGGGGGGGCCCCCAGGCTGAGGCGAGTTGGACCCGTTGTGTACTGTGTGTCATCAAATGAAACAGAGAAGCAGTACAGCCAATCACAATGTCTGCTAATTTTCCACTCTGTAACTCTGCTAATTTTCCATCGCGTCACATTCGTAAAGGAATGATGTCCAAAAAAAGGCGTTGAGGAAAACTTGAACGCGGGTGGACAGACGTGCAATACGTGCGGACACATCGTGTAAAGCGGCCAGGCTACGTATACCCCCAGACCTCGGCTGCCGACTTGCCTGCCAGTACCAACATGACGCGAGATATGGACCGGACAGCAGTCAGCAGGAAGTTAACTTTTACGAATTGATTTTAGGTTTAAAATTAAGGCAAGTAATGTTTCCGGCTTAAGATTTCGAACGAGCACCCCGAGCCCTTAAACCAGTCTCGTTGCTTGCTGTCGCCACAGCTGGGGGTCGGCTGCATTACAGGAATGATGTTGCTGAGGTAACTTTTCTGTGGCGGGGAGGAGCTGCGGGAGACGTGGCGGACAGGAGTAGAGGCGAAGGACGGGACGACAGCGGAAGGCTTGATAGGCTGTGACGAAGTTATCTCCAGCACCTTCATCTGTTAGTATGTCAGTAGACCAGCATCTTCATGGGTTAGGATGTCAGTAGGCCAGCATCTTCATAGGTTAGGATGCAAGTTAGTCCAGCACCTTCACCGCTTGGCATCCCGCATCAGAAACTCTTCTTAAAACCCCTTGAGCACACAACGTTGCGGTCCTTAATGGGTCAGGTCAAAGGGTCAGGCCATCACACCCGAGGGATCGAACCGTCGTACTTGATGACGTGAAACACGGACGGGGCACTGTAGATGGTGGGCAGCACTATATGGGTGTAGTCTTCGAGAGACCAGAAACTTACACGATTCAGGTTAACATTGTTGTTGGGCTCTTTGGCCGGGTGTCATTGCAGTTTTCCCACGATTATTTGGCGCTGATTTGTTTAGATGTAATTAACGCCGAGCGTTATAGGATACGCGGCTGTGGCCGTTACCAGAGTGTGGTCCAGGGAAAATATTTTACGGATCTATCCCTATTATCTTGTTATTTCGGATTATCGCTTATTACGCCAACGGAAATCTCTGTAATCCTTAATGTGCCATTGCACAATCCTTAGTGATTGCCAGAGGTGAGGATTACAGTCGTGGACAGTGGTTTATTATGTCGTTAAGGGTACTCGTGGTGGTCATTGTCTGAACAAACAGCGGGCGAGGAAGAGGGTACGCACGCGCCGGGTACGGTAATGCAGCTGAGGCACACGACGCGTCACAGCGGACCTGGCGAGGGCTGGAAGTGGAGAGAAGTGAGGGAGAACTGTATGGAGAGAGAGAGAGAGAGAGAGAGAGAGAGAGAGAGAGAGAGAGAGAGAGAGAGAGAGAGAGAGAGAGAGAGAGAGGAATGGAAGGGATCGGGAAGATGAGAGGAATGTGCAAAGGTACACGTAGGATGGTAATGTATGGTAAGTAATGGAGACAGTTCAGGTGTGAGTAAACGACTTTACTGACCCAAGAAGGTTTGGGAGGGGAAGATGTAGCGGAGCCCCGGCTGTACTGGATCTGCCAGAAGCCAGTGACTAGGAAGACGGTATTACCTCTCTTGAGATTTTTTCTTTCGTTAAGAACTCAGATTGTTTCTGGTGCGTTATGCACCGTCCTGAAGGTTGTGGTGTACCATCAGGTGTGAGGGGATGTCATGGTAACGTAGCGTCGTGTACCACTGATAAAAGGGGCGTTAGATGATACATTAGAGCTATGTACCATAGTGTCGGGTTACAGTGTCAAACACTGTGGTGTATTGTACTGTGATGTAGGGGTACCATGGGGTACTAGTGTAGCGTCATGTAGCGTGGCATACGTAATGGCAGATGATACTGTAGCGTGGTGTACCGTGGTGTAGAGGTGTCGGGTAATACAACAGCGTCGTGTAACGAGGTGGTGGCATGCCGGGCGGTATTCCCAATGAGCGTGGCGGCCATAACTCACCAGCAGCTGATAGATCATCTCGAATAACACGTTGGCTGCCCACACTCTGAGCGTATAGAAGACTTTTGTTCACCTCGTGTGCGATACATTAACGTCATTCCTTCTAAGAAGCTGGGGTCACTGACCTGATGATAACCGTCGGATCTCGACTCCTTTGACCCCAAACTCGTCGTCGTCCGTAATGGCTTCAGTCTACCGGCCCTGGAACGTCTGCTGTAGGCTGTTGCTCCCCAGCCTTGTCCTCAGAATACTCAACTCGGCTTTGGCTCAACTTTTATCCTGGTCTGCTTGGCGAATCGTGGCCCCAGCCATTTATCTCTTCCTGGTAACTCCTGGCTGATGTATCCCGCCGTGACCCCAGAGTACTGGACCTTCGCCTTGACCCCTGGCTGATGTATTCCACACTCATCACATTCTGTCGCCTCCCACGTAGGCTTTAAGACCTGTTTCCCCACCCTGACCCTAGACCACAATCCACCCCCAACACCCCCCGTACAGGGCACAAGCACCCCCTCCTCATTTCCCTCCTCCTCTGCATGCCTTGCCAGCTGGTTCAGCTGCAGCAGCTGGGAGGGATGGGTGTTCCCTTTAGGGTTTAGTGCCTCCTGTCGCCCCCAGCTGGTGCCGCGCTAGCGGACGGTAGTAATGAGTGTGGAAGGGTGAGCTGGGCCAGGAGAAATGGTAGCGGGGCTGGAAAAGCTAGTGACTGGAATGCCCTCCAGAGCTGACATGACTCAAGACATGGTTTAGAACTTCCGAAGATGATGGTGAAATGACTTCCAGGAACACTAGATACTGGAAGTGCTCTAGATACTGGAAGTGCTCTAGATAGTGGAGATGACTTCTTAGATGGTGAAACGGCTTCCAGGAACAGAAGATACTGGAAGTGCTGTACATGGTGGAGATGACTTCTGATGCCGTTTAGTGCTTACTAAATACTAGATGAACTAGAGGGAAACTAGTAAAGCTGTGTGGCGATTGACGACTCGAGACTCGACTGGATGCTGGTAGTGTTTGAGGCAGCTTGTGACGTGGTCATGCTGTTTGCTGGACCGGTCCCCCCGGGCAGTTTCCCCAACACAAAAGGTAATTCCTTGCACGCATCCAGCTCGCGAGGGATTATCTCGTTAATCCCTTTAAATATTGAATTAATCTGCCACTAATTGTTAGCGCAACCTGTCATTTACATGATATAAATCAAACATGTCGTTCTGGTGTTGTGATTTCACTTGGGCTGTCGTGCAGTCCCGCCGTCCACATGGTTGACCGCAATTAAAAACTGACCGTCATTATTGCATGGGATATGAGTGTCCCATGGGTTATTTTAGGGCCGGGGACCTCCCCCTGTGAACAGGAAGGCCGCTGATCTTTCCCCGTCACCAGGAAGGCCGGGGACTTTCCCCCTTCACCAGGAAGGCATGAGACTTTCCCCCGTCACCAGGAAGGCCTGCGACTTTTTCCCCCTTCACCAGGAAGTCCGGGGACTTTCCCTCGTCATCATGAGGGCCGATGACCTTCCCCCAACACCAGGAAGGGCGGCGACCTTCCCCCGTCACTTGGAAGGCTGATGACTTTCCCCCGTCACTTGGAAGGCTGATGACTTTCCCCCGTCACTTGGAAGGCTGATGACTTTCCCCCGTCACTTGGAAGGCTGATGACCTTCCCTCGTCACCAGGAAGGCCGGAGAGCCTCTGGCTTAGCAAGGAATGTTGTTGTTTGATCTGGATGTGGATCAGGCTTATCTGAAGATACCGTCAGTGTAACGATTGGAATTTAGAAAATAAGGGTTGAAATTTTACATTCTTTAGGGGGTACCGGCACACGTTGGCTTGGCTGGGAACGAGTGGGACGATTCCACGGCAAAAGACGACACGGCAGCAGGAGGAACCAGATAGGTTCTCGTGAACATTTGTAGGACACTTGATAGACGTTGTCAAAATGAAATGTAGAGAGATGGAGCTATAGGAAAGAGGAGGTATTAGAAAAAAAAAAGAGTAGGAGTATAGAATTATATAGTGAAATGTGTATATATACGGGGTTTAGGATTTGATACATATGGAAATAATTGGAGTAAGGACGAGATAGTGGCTGGATTCAGAGTAGAACACGAAAATGGAGGGGAGTTTGGAATAAAAAGTTTGAGGACAATGATAAAAGGTGTTAAATATATTTTTATTGAGAATGTAATACAGTGTCAACGTTTTCACTCTGAACTGATGGAAAGGAATCGTGAGGTTGTTGAACTTTGCAAATAATGTAAACATATGATTTGTTAAATGATGCCTTCATGTGTAAAGCCAGTTGAAACTAGACTTATTATGACATAGGCGCCTCACCGTATTGAGGATGGGGACCTTCATGTATTGAGGATGGGGACCTTCATGTATTGAGGATGGGGACCTTCATGTATTGAGGATGGGGACCTTCATGTATTGAGGATAGGGACCTTCATGTATTGAGGATGGGGACCTTCATGTATTGAGGATGGGGACCTTCATGTATTGAGGATGGGGACCTTCATGTATTGAGGATGGGGACCTTCATGTATTGAGGATGGGGACCTTCGCGTATTGAGGATGGGGACCTTCATGTATTGAGGATGGGGACCTTCATGTATTGAGGATGGGGACCTTCATGTATTGAGGATGGGGACCTTCATGTATTGAGGATGGGGACCTTAATGTATTGAGGATGGGGACCTTCATGTATTGAGGATGGGGACCTTCATGTATTGAGGATGGGGACCTTCATGTATTGAGGATGGGGACCTTCATGTATTGAGGATGGGGACCTTCATGTATTGAGGATGGGGACCTTCATGTATTGAGGATGGGGACCTTCATGTATTGAGGATGGGGACCTTCGCGTATTGAGGATGGGGACCTTCATGTATTGAGTTAAAACTTGTGAACCTGAAACTAAATTGGCTTCCCCTGTGACGGGGAATATTTGTGTGTGAGTACTACTTGTGTGTTACGGGGATAGAGTTTTTCACTCACCTTGCCCCTTCTCTTATGTATCATGGCTTTACTCCTATGTTCGCACACACACACACACACACACACACACACACACACACACACACACACACACACACACACACGTACAAGTTTAAAGAGTTGTATGATAGTAGCGAAAGTTCAAGGGATGGGGCCCCCGAGCGTGTAGAAATCCTTCCCCTCATAGTACAAAGCGGTAATTACAAACACAAGCGTGCGCGCGCGCGCGCGCGCGCACACACACACACACACACACACACAGTAAATTTGTCCAGAGAATGTCGACCAATACTGGAGTACAGACATGCGGGACCGTGCGGGCTGGCCTGGTTGCTAATTCACTGAGTCATTAAGGAATTACATGTAATTGTCGTGATCTTTGAGGAAGGTCTGGAGGCATTGTCCCCCTCCTGGCCTCACCTGCACCTCCAGCTAATGACTCCACGCCAGCCGATACCTGCTTCCTACACCACCTGGGAAACCAACCACATTGCCAGCTCTCATACTCATCTGCCTCATCCAAGGTCTCATATTCACCTGGAAAGTCCAAGGCCTCATATTTACCAGTGCAGATCTTGGCCTCATAGTCACATGCACTGCCTCATACTCACGTGGACGGTCAGTCTCTTGCGCCTCATAGCTCTTCCATATGGTTCCCTTGCCTCAATAACTTGGACAGGCCCCTGCCTCATACTCACCTGTACAGCCCCCGTCTTACACAACACCACGGTTCAGACCCTGGCACCTGCCTGATAGTGAGGATGCAGCAGCTGGTGTCGTGCGCTGGGACGCCCTTGCCAATCAGCTGACCAGGCATGAATGGAGCTTTGGACGTCATTGGTGGAGGCCTGAGGCTTCGCGTTCCTTGTGTTGTCCGGCTGAGTGACGTTGGCTACGGTCATAACTTTATGCTGCTGGAGCGGCTGGCTGGCAGTGATGACCATCCAGTTGTTTTGATTTTCCCAATGAAGTTAATTCTCATCCACCGATGGCTTTAGGTCAGTCATGGCGATGGAGAGTGAAGTAGTGATGTTTTGTTGATAAGAACCATGGGGTTAGGATTAATGTTTTGGTATAAAGGAAATGACGCCCTTGGATGTGTAACAGAGATATTGTAGGGAAGTGTCACTGGTATGAATGTAGGGATGTTGATAGAAGTTGTGTGTGTCATTCTTTACATATATTCTATTGGGTTTTGAGGCAGTGTGTATTGAAATTAGATATTTAACCGAACGAGACCACTGCTGATCCAAACATTTCACTAATTGACTTCGTATGACATTGTTCCATAAAGAGGATGTAGACAAGTTCACAGTTCTCCTAAAGAATGCTTTTACGTTCAGCGTCCACCGACCTGTCGTAGAAACCGCAGTAGAATTATTGTCTAGTATGCCAGACAGTGTCTGGCTGGACGTTGAACGGTACTAAATAACGGAAAACCTATGGAATGGGTGAGGGAAAAATTGCTGCTGTGTGTGTGGCCTGGACCTGATGAGTGTGTGTGCCTTATGGTCTACGGTGGTACAGTGCTCGCATGGGCGCTCTGTCCCTCGCTGGCTGCGGTGATAACAAAGATATGAGTATACATACATGTATGCATATATGCCATCCATACACACATATTTATGTGTGTCTGTTTATGTGTTTCTTTTATTATCTAAAAAAACATTTACGACAGTGGAGCCATTGGCGTGGCAGTGCAAGAAACGTTTCTCGCCCCAAAACAATAGTTGCCACGGTGTATTTAAAGATGGCCACCACGGATGTCATAAGTGGCAGCTGTGTATTAATCAGTGAAAGTTCAGGAAAAACTGGAATAGATACGTAATCAATGCATGAAAATAAGGTGCAACCCCACTGGAAGACCAAGTGTGCATGTTGGACAGAGAACGGCGGCTCTTGAAATGATAAATAACCCCCTCTAAAAAGGAGAGATGGAATCTCGAAAAAAGTTACGTCACCGGAAGAGACAGAAATGACAAGACCCGAAACAGAAGTGTCCATCTCGCGGACTTGGGGCGAGTGTGTCGGGAGGGGAAGGAGCTGGGCAGGTGTGGCCGTTCCCACATTAAGGCCCGTCACCCCGCCTCGCCCCGCCTCGCCTCGCCTTCCCCCGCCCGACGGATTATCTTGACCTGTCTGCCTTCCTGGGGGCTCCTCCTCTGCCTTTCAGGGGACGGAGACGAGGACAGTGCTGAGAATCAGGCGACATACGTGGATACGGAGAGAGAGAGAGAGAGAGAGAGAGAGAGAGAGAGAGAGAGAGAGAGAGAGAGAGAGAGAGAGAGAGAGAGAGATTCCAGTTTCCTTTTGGGGATCAGGGGAGGAATATGGCATTCGTGAAAGGCATGCGACTCGCTTGCAGGAACGGAATAATCCGGCTTGTTAGAACTGGCGTCGGTGATGGGTGTCGGAGGTCCTCACTTGGAGTCCGAATATCGTTAGGAGAGCACAGGAGGACTCGTGTGGGGCATGTCATTATTATTGTAAGCCAAATTCACAGCAAGGTTTGGGGTTATTTGGTCCAGCGTGCAAGGCTGTACAATGCATTCTTTGTAGTTCGATCCTGTTACGTGGTACGAAGAAGGTTCCAAGCTTTCGTTGGAGAGGTTCCGAATCGTACGAGCTTCAAGGAATTGTAGAGGAATGTGAAGATTACCCTATAGAAGCTATATATATATATGTATATATATGTATATATGTGTGTGTGCGTGTGTGTGTGTGTGTGTGTGTGTGTGTGTAAAGGTTGAAGAGGCACGCATAACAGTCTATGGGTATTGTCTTTCAACATTACGCCATCGCTGACGTCATTCATAAAGGTGCAGATATCATAGGCTCGACCTGTGTACCACCAGCTGTGTGCTCATCCCGGTTTTATATCCCACGGGAGTATAAAGTGCCACTTGCATTCCTCTAACGTAAACAGACTTGAGCTATAAAGGCTGTTTAGTTGATTTAATGAATGTCATCTACCTGTAGGTAGATGTAGATGACAGTTTCAACGGTGGGATGCGACAGACTCGCTTCCAGGTAGGTAGATATAAAGGTATACGTGGATAAAGAAACCGAGATAAGAGTTTTCTTGATCGTGGTGACCACTGAGATTAGAGGTGGACGTTGATTGACCGACCAACTGATTTTTAAGACCGAGTAAAATGAAAAATGGGTAGATCGTGGCGGCCAATGTTGACAGTTTTCACTTCTAATTGTCAGGTTAGATTTTCACGAACGGGACGCCACCACTCTGAAATACGATTAGTACTGTGTTCATGAAATGTGTAGGTTTTTAACATTTTATAGAATTTAACTTGGCTAGAAAAAAGAAAATAAACTTGGCTATAAGGTATGTTGCACAGTTTGCTGCAGACGGATGCACGCGAGCATTCCAGAATTACTGTAATCAGTGCAGGGTTGAACGCGTATTAAAACTGCATGTGACAGCGTACAATGTCTTCAGGTCAGCGATCATCTTACTGAGCGGGGAACAGTCGAGCGTGAGGAGTGGGGTGTGTGTGAGGGAGGGCGGGTAGTATCAGACAGATCCCGGAGCATAAATCTAGCGAATTCCCGGAGTGGGTCGAGCGTTCACGGTTCATAGCCATCCCGGCATCAGCTGTTTATAATCCCCTTAACGCGGATAAATCCCCATAAAGAGGTGGTAAAGGGCGATAAATCTCTCTGTGGATCTCTCAGCTGTGCTGCCCCACCGTTCTCCCCCCCTCCCCCCCTAGACACGCATATCATTTTTTTTTTCTAATGACTGTAACCTTCGATTTACCCCGTGGACTGGTTACAGTCTGCGCCTGAGGGGAGTTAAGGTGCTGGCTGGTGTTGACCAGCTGGATGGATGTAGTTCCACGTGATGAGGGAAGGTGGTTAACAGACAGTCCATAGGTGTTGTTATCGGAGCTGTTGATGGGGATTCTGCTGCTGTTGCTGCTGCTGAATCATCGGTGGGATAACATGGAATGCAGGTTGCCTTAGTATGTTTCATACATTTTTGCCATTTCTTGCGTGAGCGAGGGAGCGTCAAGAGCAGAGGACTGAACCTAAGTGGAAAAATCCTCACTTGGCCCCCTTCTTCGTTCATTCTTTTGGAAAAGTAAAAATTACATTGATATGCCTTCGTATGTATGTCAGATTATTTTATTTTTCAAGCCTGATATATGATACATCGTATAACACGCAGGGGTTAAAGGGAATGGAATGTTTTAGTTGACACGATTGTGTCTTGCATTACTTAAGATAATGTGAATAAATTACGACGTCTTTTTGTAACACGAGTGACATAATGACTTTGAAGACTACCCTTGTTAATGCAGTTGTTGTTGCACAGGTGATACAAGGACATCATTAACATGCCTAGATATTCCGGGCAAGACCGGGACTCGCCACCTAATACCGTGAAGCCTTACATGGACGATGACTATCGTGGACTATTTCACCAGCACCACGACAAATATATGTGGAACACAAGAACTGCGAAGTACGATGACTCAGTGCGGGGTTGAGTGTGGTTTCGTGTCAAGTCTGGAGGCTGCACCGTGACGTCGGAGCCTGGGTGGGTGGGGTTGGTGCTGGAGGCAGCCAGGCAAGGGCTAGGTGGGCCCCCTCGTGACCGCGAGCGCTGCAAATCTGAGCGCAGCACGAGGTAATGAGCGTCCTGGCCAGTTTGATGGCCATTACCTTGCTGACGTATGTGTCCGGATACGTGCACGGCTCCCGGGCCAGCATCACCGGGCCAAGGTCGGCCAGCTGCTGCTGCTCCCCTCACAACATATCCTGCCCGAGGGTTGATTTACGGTGCCCGGAGTGAACTCTGGCCGGGCCCGCCACGCTACACCGCGCCGCCCCCTAACTTCCAGCCTTGTAACTCTCTTTGCTCGCCTGCATGGAAGTTAGAATGGCACTCAGAAATTTTGCGTAGATTGTTGCTTTATAACACACACACACACACACACACACACACACACACACACACACACACACACACACACACACACAGAGGCCACCGTGATTTAGTGGTTAACGTTACCGACCATGAGTTACCAGGGACCAGTCCGGGGTCGGCCCTGCATGGGTTCGAATCCTTGGCGTGGCATTTGGTCATCACCCAGTGTGTGTGTATATATATATATATATATATATATATATATATATATATATATATATATATATATATATATATATATATATATATCACAGCTGAAGAAGGGATCTGTCGGCCACAGGGTTAGTAGAGATCTTATAGAGAAGCGGTGAGGGGACGGTGCCGGGGAACTTAGTTTGATAACCAAGCCTTCAAGCACAAGGATACGACCTCCTAAGCGTGACGATGTGACCCTTGCGCACGACACTGCTACCATCCTCTGAGCGGGACCCATGAGGTTTGGATCAAGGGCTTGGACATGATACCCAAGGGTCGCACCGGCGTGCTTCAGGGTCGTACCGTCGTGCTCAAGGGTCGCACCGTCGTGCTTCAGGGTCGTACCGTCGTGCTCCTGGGTCGTACCGTCGTCCTCAAGGGTCGCACCGTCGTGCTTCAGGGTCGTACCGTCGTGCTCCAGGGTCGTACCGTCGTGCTCCAGGGTCGTACCGTCGTGCTCCAGGGGTCATACTATCGTGCTCCAGGGTCGTGCAGCCGTGGTGGATGAGGAGGTTATGGGACCACAGCTCCTCATGCGAGCTACGGCGCCTGCATCACCTCTTTCTGGAAGTTGGGATTAAGGTCAGGCTGAGCCACGGTGCAGAGGCGGTAATGATTTGGAGGGTTTGATACTGTGGTGTGGTGGTGGTGGTGGTGGGTGTGGTGACACGACGAGTCCGTGTGGCGGGATGGTGGTGACTGCACGGTTGGCGGTGGAGGGATGTCTTTGTGGGGCGACACTTCATGTGACGTGGTTGGGAGTTGTGGTAACGCCGGGTGTGGGTGATGGTGAGGTGAGGGGTGTCAGTATGTGGGGAGACGAGAATGGCAGCTGGGGAGGATTCATCCTTCTTTTTTTTCCTCACGTAACATCAGGGATGGATACGTTATTTTATTTTTTTTTTTTTTTGCGATGGGAGGGTAGATAACGTATGACGTCATTACTACATCTGTTTGAGGAAGACTTACTCATTAACTTATCGAACGACCTCGTTATGGACAATACAGGGTGTCTGTCTCAAAAGTCCGGACCCATAATCAGAATTCAGTGTTTGCCGTTTATCTAATAAATGCTCACATTGTAAATCATGAACTTGAATAAACAAACCTGTGAGTATTGAGTATTCAAATGTTTATGTATGCAAATTCCTGTCATACAATTAAAAAGAAAAAAATTGAACAGAATAAACAGTGAATTTCGTCCGTGTGTCCGGACTTTTTAGCCACCCTGTAGAATACTACGTGAGTACATGTATAGCGTATTGGCTGACGTCATGGTGTGGGTCCGATCGAAAAAGTGTACATAGTTTACCGTGTGATGTCGTACATTTACTGCTGTGCTAATGCTTCACCTTTAGTATACCTGGCAAGAGCTGTAGGTTTACTGTTGAAAGACTATTTAGTTAACTATGATATTTGTTTTACTGTTGTGGTAGTACCTTTAGCATACTAAGTGATATTTCAATTTATTTACTGTTGAAAAGACTGGTTTACCGTCGTTTACCGGTGGTATTGCAAGAATATGTCTGGTTTATCGTGTGACCTCCTGAATATACGAGGGCATTCATAACCGCTACAGAAACGTGTGTAATTGTAGCTTTGTCAGTCGTGTTGCCGTAGCAGGATGCACGATTTCATCATGAGTGTTGCTTACCGTTGCAGGAGTACATGTGGCACCGGAAGCACAAGTTCATGCGGCTGGACGGCTCCTCCAAGATCTCCGACCGTCGCGACATGGTGGCAGACTTTCAGACCAGGTGAGTCTCGTACCCCCCCGCCACACGCCATGACAGGGTGGTTGTACTGTCTCCTCTGTTATTATATGATACTATTTGATTCCTCAAACTGTTTATACTAGTCATTCTTCATTCACCTTCGTGAATCCTCACCTGCTGTGCTGAACACATTACAGATGAATTGAGCAAGATTGGATTTTTTATATTGAACAAAATAATTGAAAGGATTAAAGGATGGATATATGTTTAGAACCCTTGTTATTGTAGGTCCAAATGTGTATACAGTGTGTGAGTGTTATCTGGTCGGTGTTACAGGGCGGACATTTTTGTGTTCCTGCTGTCCACGAGGGCTGGAGGTGTAGGCATCAACCTGACGGCGGCAGACACGGTAAGTACCACTACAGTCTCCTGTAGCGTCTCTCTTGTACCTGACCCCGTGTGAAGTACCTATACTGATTCCTGTACCGTCTCCCCAACCTGGTTCCATGTGAGGTACCTCTGCTATCTCTCGTACCGTTTCTCTTGGATGTAGGTGGCTCCATGTGAGGTACATCTCTTCTTTCCTATAATGTTTATGTTATGTACCTGGCCCCATGTAAGGCACATAAGTCTCCTGTCTTCTCTTTCGTGTCTCTTGCACCTGGCCCTGTGTGAGGTACCTCTACTGTTTCCTTTGTGCCCAATTCCATAAAGTACCCCTACTGCCAGGCCGTATTACCTCCTAGCACCGTCATTCTTATTTGTGTCTCTTGTGAAAGGCTTGGTCTGGGCCCTCTCTTACTGGCTTGCCAGGGGCTCCCTTCACACTGTCACACCCCAGCTTCCAAAGTGTGTTAGAACTTTGTGTATCTGCGCTTGTGTGTACCCATGGAAAGTCAGATGCCATAAACGAACCCTGAAGCGTGGCATAAACGCCTGCTAGTGTTTCAGGTGCTAAGAAGACTTCATGCCCCAAGCTGTGGATGCATTACCTGCACGATTCAGAGGTGAGTGATATGATTAATTGGTGCGAATAAAAGTATTGGTGCCATGTTTAGAGGAGGGAAATATTCAGGGGGAGATTTTGTGTTTATGGTAAACTTGAGGGCGGTAGGGACGACCCCGGCCCCCGGCTCCGTCACTCAGGGAGGTTTGTGTGGCGCCAGGGGCTGGACTGGTCCATTACAGGCTAGAGGGGTGACCCATCCGAGGTCCACTGTGTATCCAGCCATCCCGAGGCTGCCCATCCTGAATCTCCTCCGACACCACTACCATGCAGCCGCTGTGTCTGTGTGGCTGTGCGTGTCGTCAGTGCCAACAGCATCATGCAAGGGATGCTCGGGGACTACCTCATCTCTCACTTACTTGGTCCTGTGCAAGATGATGATGGTTGAACATGAACACGGTAGTTAACTGTATCCATCGGAAGATTTCTTTTGGAGATCTGGAGGGAGGGAGACCCAGACTCAAATAATGCTATGCAGTGACAGGATCTACGAGTTTACGGCTCAGTATTCCTCAGTTGGAACAGTCATTGTGGTTGAGCCAGTTGGGCGGTGTCATGAGGGTCGTGTGATGACGGACACACACTGTGATTGATGACGGTAACGTTGGTTGATTGATGGGCAGCCGAGTCATTACCTGGCAGCCCATCATTTCTCATCACCAGTGTGTGTGTGTGTGTGTGTGTGTGTGTGTGTGTGTGTGTGTGTGTCACCCCTGATGATTTTGGTGTTGTTGTCGCTCCTGCCTTCCTCAGCGAACCCTTTATCCTTTCTTTATTTCACCCAGCCACACCGGCCCAGGACCTCACCTCTCTCCTTAGTATTGGTCTGGTGGGTCGCGTCTAGCACTCTTTGTCATGAGGTTTTCGACCGTCGTTGTTCCGCTCCAGGAGTGCCATCATTCTCGGGGCGGGATAGTAACAAGCGACTGGTTATGAATGGTCGGGAGACAGTTTGTTGGAAGGTATAGTTCCAAGTTTTATAGCATCTGACGTGGGTGCTTGTGGTGGAAATTCTGGTAGCTTTGTGTTCCGTAAGGATGAAATGCCACAAGTTAATGATGATTAATAAGAACATAAACTGCGCTGGACAAGACCAGACCACATCTTAATACATACATATGAGTGCTAATGTACACACACACACACACACATACACACACACACACACACACACACACACACACACACACACACACACACATTGCACAATAGTGGTAAATTGACAAACTGCTTGTTGAGCCGACGCCTCGGTGTATCTGAAAAGTGGTCTTGTTTTGGTCTAATTTGTTTCATGGTCATTATTGTTGGCATGAACTAATTACTTCAGAAGCCTCATGGAGAGAGAGAGAGAGAGAGAGAGAGAGAGAGAGAGAGAGAGAGAGAGAGAGAGAGAGAGAGAGAGTTTGAAATAAGTGTTAAAATGCTTATGCCGTGGGGATGGGGCTAGGGGGATGGACATTAGAGTGAGAAGCATCATCACTTATTACCAGATGGGGAGGGAGAGTGAGAGGGGTGGAAGGAGGTGTCCCGACCTTCCATGAGTGAGGGTTGACCCCGAGCTGTCCTGAGGGAGAGGTGCATTGAGCTTCGGTGGTAGGAAGGAGGGTTATTTGACCTGCCCTGAGTTTAGAGTAGATCTGAGGTGCCCTGGGTGGAATAAATGACCCGAGCTGGCCCTTGCACGAGAGGTGACCTGAGACGCCCTTGACGAGAGGGGCGCAAGGTAATGAACACCTATTACTGACACGTGTACAAACACTGTCGACACTAATGACCACCAAGCGAGCCCAGCTTTGACCCAGCGGTACCGAACGTGTTTACAGAAAAGGTCAGGCTATTTGTTAATGACCCATCAACGTTAACTTTGCCAAATGACTGTAGGAGAATGTTTTGAATTGGCCATCGTTGCCTCTCCTAATGAAGTTGTTTGTCAGAGATCCATCGTCAGCACAGAGCTCAGGGGTTGGTTCATTTGTTCGTCTTAGAGGTGGACATTGTACCAGGCGACCCTCGTTCATTCATGGTTTAATACTGCCGATGACGCCCAATATTTCTCAAGTTTTCTACCCCTGGAATTTTTACGTTCTCCTAAAACGCTTTGGTGTCGGGTGATCGACTGTTAATCCATTTTTATGTTCTCGTTACTCCTCGTTATTCCCTTTCTCGTGTCATCATTAAGCGATGGTGTTTTACGATGGAACAACGAATGATTAAGACTGTTTCAAGGACATGTACGTGATATTTCAAGGACATGTACGTGACACATTTGAGGCACACTGGAGAAATAGGACGAGAGTTGAAGTGCAGTTGATCACCCGTCGTGAATGCTTTGTACTCTCTGTTTGAGAAAAACTGCAGGACATTTTTTTTTTTCCTCCCTTCTCGTAAATACATAAATAGCATTAATGGTAAATAACATTCTTGTTGAGCCATTGACCGTCCAGCCGAGTAAACCGGTCTTGAAGCACACAACGCTGGCAGATACGTACACATACCTGTCACATGCCAATGGCTACATTTGGGTATGGGTCGCGTTAGACGTCGGATCCTAATCACGCAGGGACCCGCTACAACGCACGGTATCGTACGCTGACTTTAACACTTTCGAGTGTAGTGAGTTAACCTCTTGACTGCGATGACTCTCTTCATCGTCCTCAAGAATTTGGTCACTTTTGTTACGGGAGTATTGTACCCGGAAGGGTCATATATTCATGCAATATTGTATTTTAAGTACCGTGCATGGGTATGTTTATAAGTATATTAAATGGAGGTCATGGTCCTCTTTTGTGTAGGCGTATGATACTAAGATAAGGTACTGGCAGAAGGCCTGTGGCTCGCTCTTCTCTTCTTGTTCGAGAGATTAGCTAGGACCAAAGCGATTATAGACGCCATAAGAGAATTATGATCAGGATTTCCCCACACTTGTGGATCCAAAGAAGCGGGATCTGATGAGCTTGTGTAGAGGTGCGCGGTAGCTCAAAGGATTGTCCTTCCGGGGCCGAATATAGAAAGCTTAGGTGTGCGTGGTAAGTACCCAGAGCCATGATCTGTAAAAGAGAAGCCCCCAGGGCCGTGATCTCAAAAGATAAGTGGATGATCAATGATGGAACTTTTGTGAGAATATCGTTGGTATAAACAGCCCACGATTGAGATTTTTTTTTCTTAATTCGTTCGAGTTAAGAGGTCCCAGGTGTATTAATGGGTTTAATCTTCTTAAATCACCTTGGGATGAAGGGGTTCGAATGGCTTGCATTCGAACTTTTCAGAGTGCAAGTGATTAAACTGTTCCAAGTTGAAATTCTCAATGTGCCGTAAAGCTTTTGTTGACATTGCACAGCGATGTGATTACGTTTCAGAATAACCATTCGTCTCCTTAAGCTATTTTGTCATGTGCACGTCGTGACTATACTGCGTAAAAGTTGTGGAAGATGCTGACCCAAGTCAGCTGACGGAAAGACAGAAGAAAATAATGGAGGTTTGAATATAATGTGTCGAAAACATCATGGTGATGTTGGTAGCATTACTGATGTTTTGGTGTTTAGGAAATGACTGAGGTATAATACAGGTTTGTAAGAATGATCACGTATGTGGATGATCACATATGTGTGTGTGGTAGAATTTGTACGTATAAAGTCATATTTGACCAGTTAAGTACTGAAAGTGGTATTTTTTAAGATACAATATATATATATATATATATATATATATATATATATATATATATATATATATATATATATATATATGTATATATATATATATATGGTTTTGGTCAGTTGTTGCTTGTAGTGTGTGTGTGTGTGTGTGTGTGTGTGTGTGTGTGTGTGTGTGTGTGTGTGTGTGTACATGACAGATAAAAAGATTGAGTAAAGACAGATTGTCTGGGCCGAGTTTGATATGAGAGAGCTGGCGTGGGAAGGCCGTCCAGCCGCCCGGTTGCTCAACCAAATGAGGATTACCGGCATTAGAGGGATTTACTCTGATGTAGAGGGATTTACCGTGGCTGCTGCGATCTTCACGCGGAGGTAGGGGTGGGGGGAAGTGTCTGTGCTGGCTCGCTCTCCCTGGCTTAGTGCACTGTCTGGATATGGCTTATCGCCGTGTCTGGCTGTGGCTTAGCGCCGTGTCTGGCTGTGGCTTAGCGTCGTCTCTGGCTGTGGCTTAGTTCAGTGCTAGGCTCTGGCGTAGCGCAGTATCTGGCTGTGGCTTAGCGCCCTGTCTGGCTGTGGCTTAGTTCAGTGTTAGGCTCTGGCGTAGCGCAGTATCTGGCTGTGGCTTAGTTTGGTGACTATCTGTGGGCATAGCTTAGTGCCTGGTTGTGGAGTAGCCCCAGTGTTTGAGTGTGGCTTAACGCAGTGTTTGTAACTGTAGCTTAGCGCAGTAGTGTGTGGCTTACCGCCGGCTTATGTTGCAGGCTCTGGGTACACTTGGAGGGTGACACTGGCAGACTTTTGTCTATGTCGACAGCATGTCCGTTGTTTATGCTGAGAGTGAATTTATTTATTCGCTTAGTTTGTTTTTCGTTTACAAGCGTATGACTGATCCGCTTGTTAACATTTCATGTTTTTTTTTCCCGTATGGTATTAGGGTAATGTGTTGTTGTCATCGGAAAAGAGTTGGTCGGAAAAAACGGACCATATTTATCTTTTTTGATGTGTAGGTATTTATTTTGTTTAATTGTACATGTTAGCAGCTGCATGTTTGTGACCGGGTGCAACCTTTGACCTCAGTCCAGGATCAGGTTCAAGGCCAGGCCATCCTGCCCATGGGTCGTTCCGTCGTTTTCGAGGGTCGATCTGTCGTGTTCAGTTGTCGTACCAGCGTGCTGGAGGGTTATCCCGTCGTGCTCTAGGATTGTACCGTCGTGCTCTTGGGTCTTAGCGTCGTGTTTAAGGGTCGTACCGTCGTACCTCACGGTTATGTTTATATTTGGATTGAGCCACTTGAGAATCTTTTCGGCAAGGTTTATGTGTTGTTAACTTGAATAGGCGGACGGAAGGCTTTCAGGCCTCACGAGATGGACGGAAGGCTTTCAGGCCTCACATACAGACGGACTGGTTTTCAAGCCTCACGTATAGACAGACAGAAGGTTTTCAGGCCTCACGTATAGACTAACGGAAGTCTTTCGGGCCTCACGAACAAACGGACTGGAGGCTCTCGAGCCTCACATACAGACGGACTGGAGGCTTTCAGGCATCACGGACAGACGGATGGACAGAAGGAAGGTTCTGTCTGGCCACAAATGAACGGACGGCAGATGTTGCCGCAGCAGACGCTCTGCCTGTCGTGCCGTGTGAGGATTTCCTCCAGGTTATGAGACATTACCGGCCTTCCACCCATTAGTTGGGGTGGCCGCCAGGGACGGTGGGGGACTGCTCCCGGTCACTCCGTCCCTAGACGGACGACCACGCCCACATGATGACGCACTATCCCACACAGTCAGTCAGATGCTCACACAAGTTACGGATCACAGACTGGCGGTGTCGCTCATGCCACACCTGACGCCCTACTTGTGTACAACCCAGGAGGGGAGAGAACCTACCTCGATGCAACGTGGTTACATGGGAAGGAGGTCATGTGTCATAAGCCTCTTAGATTTTTTTTTTATGAGAGAGTTTGAGCTCCGTTTTAGAGCAAAGAGAAGGCAGGTGGACTGGAAACAAGAGTGAAGTTATACCAGATTGGGGGAGGATGAATATGCTGGGTAGATAGATCAGTAGATAGATTGTCTTACTGGAAGAAAACGAAGGGCTCATGTCGGTAGAGCTCTCTCTCTCGAAATGAGTTTAAGGTCACCTATGGCATGCTGCCGTAGGGCCATGGCTTTTCTTGCTCTATGTAAATAACTTGCCAAAAAAGGGCAGAACGCCTACCTGAATATCTTTTCGAGTAATGTCGAGGTTATGGGGGAAGGAAAGAGTTGGTCTGGTACATGGGTAGTGAAATGAGGATGGGGCATGGTGAGAGGAGGCCTTGATATGAATATGATTAAGCTGGAAATAAGCTGCAGGAATTTGTGTGTGAGAGGGATTGAAGGGTGGGTCGACATCATCCCTGAACTTTAAGGTTTGCTTAAGAGTCCCACCGTAGGAGCACAAACTGTCTGCTGGCTGATATTGAGCGAGCTGTTCTTATCATACACGAAGTTAAACTTATTTAGTCACCAGACTTACAGAAGCACAGAGAACTAATCGATAGGATCTTGCGGAGGGTGACAGAGATGGGGAAAAAAATTCAAAGTGTTTAAGCCATTATGCTCCAAGTTGAAATCCTTTGTGTTTGTGGGGGAGGGGGGTGTTATCGTGTTCCAGGGCACAAGGTAAGGTGTTAAAGAGATTGAATTCGTATGTGCAATGGGTCGAATTCTACTCAAGAGTTTTGGCCATCGTTTTTGTGTGTTAAGGCTAAATCATAATTATGTACAAGGGATGAGTCAGAGTGTGTATAAGGGTTAACATATATGTTCGGGAGGTTAAACCCTCGTGTTTAAGGGGGTTGGATCGTACTCAGGGTTATCTTGCGCGAGCGGCCGTGAGACCTGGGCTCCCTGTGCTCAGGTTAGTGGCGGTGTTCACTTGAGGTCATGAGTGGTGGTGTGCCCCGGTGGTCAGCAACAGGCGTTGTCCCCTTCTGGCGCGCAGTTCCCCGGCTGCACGGCTGTCAGTGGGCCAGTGAGAGGAGACTGCACTCTGTTGTGTTGGAGAAGACCCGTGCGTCCTTGCCAGAGAGAGAGAGAGAGAGAGAGAGAGAGAGAGAGAGAGAGAGAGAGAGAGAGAGAGTATGGACACACCATCATACAGAAAACTAACGGACTGACGCTCCCACTACAGCAGACACACATCTACAGACGAACAAGACTGACAGGCAGACATCCAGACACACCAACACGGTGCGTGCTTGCGGTCCGTGCCCGGTTGTCTGTCTTTGATTTCCTGGCCTTGAAGAATGAAGAGCTCAAGTGTTTGCTCAGTTCGAGTGTTTACCTGGTGGAGTCTGGGAGCAGCCAGCGGGTTGGAAACTACATTACCATATTACTCTCGAGTTTTGATCTTCGAGGACGACTTAGATCAGGAAGTTGTAGAGTTAAGAGCGTCGGGGCGCTTGATTGATGCTGAAACGTCGTGTGCGACTCGTAAGATGTGAGAATAGAGGACGGCCCACGCCGGAAGCTTTTCTGGCTACGGTATTTGAAGCTTGAGCTGCGCTGTGCTGAGTGAAGCTTGAGCGGGCCTCGGAGAATGTGGTGATCATCCGTGACGGTAATGAGGCCAAGGGCTGACACACCTCTCCTGGTGTTGTCTTATGTCCGACCCAGAGTGGGGGAGGAGGCGAGAGGTGACTGGATGGGGAGGCGAGAGAGGGGGGGGGGGAGTGTTTCACTGGGATTGGTAAGAAAGGAGAGAGAGAGAGAGAGAGAGAGAGAGAGAGAGAGAGAGAGAGAGAGAGAGAGAGAGAGAGAGAGAGAGAGAGAGGAATAGAATGGAGGAAAGGAGAACAGGTGATAGAAGACCAGACAAGAGGAAAGAGGAGGAGAGAATAGAGGAAAGAGAAAGAAGGGAGAGTAGAGGAAGGAGGAAGAAGGGAGAGTGGAGGAGGGGAGAGTGTTGGAATAATGGGGAGCTGGTAGTGGTAAAGGAAGACTATAAAGACTGGTGTCATGATAAGGTTGTAGGGGTTGGACGCCAGGATGATAAGCATGATAAACGTAACTTAAGGGCTGGTAGGAATGATACTGGTTGCTAGGGGCAGCCGAGGGTCGGCCAGACGGTACCATAAGGGCCGTATTGGTGTTCCGTAGGGGCATCGATCTTGGGGTGGATGATGGGGGGGAGGGGAAGTTGAAGGCGAAAAATGCCCCAGTCACATTATGATGGGTTGTTAGAAATTTTATCGATATATTTTTTTTCTCTCTGTCGGAGGGTCAAATTGGCGTTTGTTGGCTTAATTGGCCGGTGGGGCCACAACTGTTCATTATGATTACCTCGCCCTGATTAACTGGCAGTTAGTGCGTCATGCAGACTGCCGCCGCCGCTGCTGCTGACCAGTCGACTCTTTTACTCGGCTACCATGAAAATTCCTGTAGTTTCTCCTCTTGTGAATTATACGTTATGAATACCATGGGTAATGTCTCGTGTCATGAGGACTTCCTGGCCTGCCCTAGCGTGTCGTGTGTCATACATACCTTGACACAAGTTGCCCACTTATGAAACAAGTAGAATGATGTCTCTACAGATAAAAGTACCGCTCATATATAGCGGATACTGGAGTGTATGGGAGTTGCTGTGTGTCAGAAAGTAGCGTAGTGTGTCGCGAGCAGTGTATTGGCTGTTGTTTGATACGTAGTCCTTCTAGGGCTGGTGGTGGGTTGTGTAGGATAAGGGGCGGAGGGTACTTCAGGACCTGCGTACGGGAGCAGCTGCAGGTCGGAGGAGGCAGCTGCTGCCCCGCAGATTTCTCGAATCCCTTATAGGTAGAGCCATCATCATACCTATGGGTCGCCCGGTCGTGCGCTGTAAGGGGTGAGATTGGGTAGAGACGTGGACATGACGCACGTTGGATCATTTTATAAGTAGCCGATCGGCAGCCCATGTGTAAAAGTTAAGTTATAATGCCCACTTGAAAAAGAGGAGGCTATGCAACTGTGATTTCATCCAGTCGGGATGAGGGAAACTTGTGCATCTCTCCTAACGCAGCGGGTCGCGACTGGTGACGCGTTGGGTGGGTCGCGAGACAGCACTTCAAGTAGCATGTGTATCCTAGAGTTCATGATGTGGTATGTGTCACATATGTTGCATAAGACACTCGCCATGTTCCTGATATGTTGCATGAAGACCCCTCATCATGTGCCAGATATGTTGCATGAAGTCCCTCATCCTGTGCCTGATATGTTGCATGAAGACCCTCATCATGGGGACTTCCCGTGCCAGGCGGGTGGCACGTCTCCGCCGCCGGGGGAACCCGTGGACGCCAGGCGGCAGTTACTTAACGTGGGTTAAACGTTTTCCATCGTTATACATTTCCTGCCCTCTCCCTCCCTCCCCTCACTTCCTCCCTCACTCCCGGTCACGTGACGTCGGCACCATTATTAATGAGCAATTCGGGCACGTGATTTAATTGTCTGCAGCGAGGGTCGTTACGCGGGCGCTGATTCACCCAATTACCAGGCGGGCGCTTCGTTCACACCTGGACACCCCGCCACCCTACCTCCCTCCAAAGTGCCCCTCCCCACCGTGCCCCAGGAGGGCTGGGTATAGGGTAGGGAGGTCAGGGAGGAAAGAGGAAAGGAGTGGAAGGGTAGAGGGATGGTGGATGAAGAACATCAAAAGAAATGGAGTGAATGAAGAGCATGGGGAGTGATAGATGAAGGGAGGGGGGAGAGGATATGATAACTGGTGGAGGAAGGGATTGGAGAACGTGACGGTTGATGGATGAATAGAGTGGATGATATCATGAAGGGAGGACATGGATGTTATGATGGATCTTGGAGGAGTGGAGAACATAAGGGTTGATGGATGAATGGAGAGAGTGGCTGAAATGATGTCAGTCAACAGAAGACCTGATGGGCACAGCTGGAAATTAGGATTGGTTGATGGAAGTAAATGAACTGGCCATGGCTTGTGGAGAGAGAGAGAGAGAGAGAGAGAGAGAGAGAGAGAGAGAGAGAGAGAGAGAGAGAGAGACTTTCCAAAAAATGTCTCCTGACAAAGACAAATTAGTCATTTGGTTGATTTTCCCCGACTGCTCGTTTCCCATGGTATGCGTTTTTTTTTTTTTTTTATTTCCTGCGGTGGGGAATATATTTTTTTTTTAGGCCACGGCCGGATAATGAGAGTCATTCGTAACTACCCGTCCGGCTAATGGCAACGCGACGCACCTTCCCTGATTTATGCACTAATAACTTGATAATTGGGACAACAGATGTGGCAGGAGAGAAGGGGTTTTGCTTAGCCGTCCCGCCCACCCGTGGCACCCAACATCCGCCTCCATATTGATCGCGATATTGAACTCAATCTTGGTGTGTTTCCGAAACCAGTGTTTTCCTGTCTCATGGCGTCACCGATGGCATGACGCGTGTACTTACGACTTCACGGGAATGGTAGGTATTCTTGTGACGTCACGGGTGGCGGGAGACACTTAAGTTCACGAGGCTTCAGAAGGAAAGGTCAGTATTCCCCTGTGGTCAACAAGGTGGGTGTATAACATGACCACTAGATGGTACAACCCATAGGGGTAATTCCCAGTTTAACCATGTCTCGATGACGTGGTGATGTTGAGAGACGTGATTGCTGGGGTGATGGGACTGCTGTCATAAAAGAGACGTGACAGTGCTTTAAAGACGTGATTGCCCAGTTGACGTGATAGTTCGTGTGAGACATGACTTGGTCCTGGGGTCGTGACTGTGAGCCTTGGTGATGTGACTGCAGGCCAGGGTAAAAGAACGTGTGCTCGGGTTGCGTGAGGAGGGGACATAAGACAAGGACCAGGTAAGTTACGAGGGTCGTGGTGAAGGCTGGTTGGTGGGTGGCGGAGGCCATGGTGCCGGCAGATGCCAGGAGGAAGTGCACCGCCTGGCCACCCCCAGCACTGGTCACGGTGTGGGTGTGGTGGAGAGAGGTGTGGGTGTGTGGATGTTGCCGGGTGTGGTTGGAGAGCCTGCTGGGGAATGTTTCAGGTGGTGTAGGGAGCTTAATGACTTGGTTTTGGAGATTGTGGTGGGATGGTGGAGATGATAGGGTTTTAGAGGGAGTGAAAGGAGTGTTTGAGATGATGATTGTATGTTGTGGGTGCTGTAGTGCTGATGGTTATGGGTATATTGATGGTATCGCTGGAGTTGGAATTTAGATATTGATGATGTTGGGGATGCTGAAGGTTATGTTGGGGATGTTAGAGGTACTGGTGTGAGATTACGAGAGGGTAACGGTGATGTTGAAGGTATGAGTTGAGTGGGTGTGGAAGGACTGGCACGAGGGTTTAGGGTGGTAAGGGACTGGTGGGTGTTTGGGTGTTGGAAGACTGGTGGAGTGTTGTGGTATTGAGTTGTTAGAGGAGTGATTGAGGGGGATTTCTGGAATACTGGTGTTTGGGATGATGAAGGTGTTGCTCATGGATGATTTTTGTGTTGGGTGGGTGGGTGGTGGAGTCTGTATACCTCACAGGCTGGTGGATGGTTGACACATGAGGGAGAGCATCTACCTCACAGGCTGGTGGATGGTTGACACATGAGGGAGAGCATCTACCTCACAGGCTGGTGGATGGTTGACACATGAGGGAGAGCATCAGGCAGTGACTGTGTTCTGATTAGCTTTAACCGCTGCAGTTGATGATGATGACGGCGACGTGTAATGTCCTGTTCTTCCCGCTGTCACAAGACGATAATGAGCAAGACCTGTGGTACTCACCAGGATGTGTTGACCTTTGGTGTGTTGCAGTGTTGCCTCGGGTAGTGGCAAGTGTTACTAACTACTCTGGAACTACAACTAGGTGGGGTTGGGGTGGGGATGTGTTGCTGAGCTGCTAGGCTCCCAGCTCTGACTTTTAGTTACCTGATGAAAACATGGGTAGGAAAAGGTCTGATTAAGTTGAGCATCAAAACAAAAACAAAATATAGTAAAACTCAGAAATACAAAAACGTATTTGTTGATTTACGTTTCAGGTAGTATTTATGTTCCAGTTTCCCAAGTCTTGACCGGGGGATAGTCTTCGTACGTTGCTGCTTTTGTCGTCATGGAAATATTATGAAATAACAGGGAATCTGTGCGCCCGGCCCTCTGCCAAATAACGCAGAGCACAACCTCATGATAACGAAAATTAAGTAAAATTTTCTCAAGTTAATGAGTGGGCTGCTCCCTGGGTCAGCTGGCGCCCAGGGGTAGGCGGGGTCAGGGGTCGCCAGTGATAATGGCCCCCTCGCAAAAATCATAACACAATTTCCGGTTATCATAATTTTTTTTCTTTGTGTCGGAATCGCCTTCACGCCAGCGTGCCCACGTCACGACCCGGGGATAGCACGTGTTATCGGGGACGACAGCTGGTGCATGACTCTTTAAGGCTCTGACCTGGAGGTGACAGCTGGTGCATGACGCTATGGTCTGACCTGGAGATGACATCTGATGCATGCCGTCAACACCTGACCTGGAGACGATAGCTGGTGTACATCACCAGAGTCTGATCTGCAGGTAACACAGCTGGTGCATTACACCACAGTCTCACCCGGAGATGACAGCTGGTACGTGACGTCTTAGGTTTACCTAGAGATGACAGCTGGTGCATGACGCCACGATTTTGACCCACAGAAGACGGGTAGTACATGACACCACGGTCTGACCCAGAGATGACTGCTCGTGCATGACCCGGAGATGGCAACTGGTGAGGTGCCCTGGGCTGACCCGGAGATGACAGCTGGTGCATGCCACCACGGTCTGACCTGGAAATAACATTTGGTGAATACCAACCACTACCTGACACTGGGAATGAACAAACGGTTCCTGTTGCCTAGGTCGTTTGACGGTGGCAACTGGTGATATCGCATTCCGGCCACGGAGGCCTGACCTGTAGGTAGAGTAGGTGTGTGTGTGTGTGTGTCAGTGTGTGTCTGTGTGTGTGCGGTGTGTGTGTGTGGCGGGCACCACCTGTGGCGTGTGTGCCACTCTACACACACGACAGTCACTGGACGTGATGCCCATCACTAGCAGGAGGAGGAGGAGGAGGAGGAGAGAGAGCATCAACTGCTAGGGGTGTGTGTGTGTGACGGACGGGCGCACTGATTCCCTGCCACAGGTGGGTGTTAAGTCTTCCGCAGGAGGTGCTCTCGGCTCCTCAAGCACAACGATGCGATCTCAAGGTTCAGTTCAGAGGCCAGGTCATCATGGTCAAGGGTCGCACCGTCCTGGTGAAGGGGTTAATGGAGAAGGGGTGCCTGGAGACGCGCTCGAGCAGTGCGCGGGAAGTACCATGTAGGATTGTGCTTCCTTTCTTCATCATATAAGCGAAAGCTTCTTGAGGAGATTTGTTGCCTGGAGAGTTCGGGCATTGTGTCATGCGCATGTGGCATTATGACATCACCCAGCCCCTGCTGTAACTTTGGGTTAGAGGGGAGGTGTCACGGCGCCCTGCTCGAGGCTCGGTCTGTTTCAGTATCGATCTTGTGAGACACAGCAGCTTGCTGGACGAGAGGATAAGGAGAAGAGGAAGATCTGAGACTGCAGCATGCTTGGGGGGGAGTATGGCCCAACCTTTTGCCATACCCGGTTCTGCCACCCCTTCCTCCTCTTCCACTTCCCCCTACTCCCCCTCCATTCCCCAGGCCTCTTTCCCCTCCATCTCCCCCTGTCCACCTGTCCAGAAAATTTATTGTTGTATAAGTCCATGTTGCGTAACTGATTAACATGACCGTGGTTGCATAGGTCCGGATTTGCTCTGATGCATATTGGTGGGGAGAGACGGGCAGGCAGACGGACAGACAGGCACGCCAACTGACTGACTGACTCATACTGGTATTCAAGTGCGCACCCGCGCCCTTAAGAATAGAAACCCCCATAGACTCATCGACGCACTGATATCTCTCAGACTCAAAGTCTTTGACTCATTCCTCGTCATATTTATTGCCCCGCAACCACTGGTAAGAACCCTCAGACTCAAAGTCTTTGACTCATTCTTCGTCATATTTATTGCTCCGCAACCACTGGTAAGAACCCTCAGACTCAAAGACTGGCAGACTTCAACGTGCTTAGTGCGTACCACATACGCCAGCCGCGCAGGGTACGAGTGTCAGTGTTTTTGCTAGTTAACCATTCCTCGAAGGCCCCGGTCGCATCCTGTTAACGTTTTACAGCATTCTGCTCATAGTCTCTTTGATGTTCACTTTGATTTGTGTAGTCATACTTATTCTTTGTATTCATGATGTTTAAGCTGTCTCTCTTCCATCCCTACAGAGTTCCTCCTTTAGCACCATTCAAGGTCCGTTCATATACTTTTTGCCTATTGTGTAAGAGAGAAGAGTAAGCGGTGACTTTATTACATCATCGTCCTCAACCTGTTTGAAATGTCGACAGTGAACAGCTCTTGGAAAGATGGAAAGATAGAGCAGGCAGAGAGGCCATGGCAAGAGACTGAACAAGAAAAGTGTTTAGAGAAAACGTAAAGAATTACATTTATAATAGTATTAGGGAAGTGGGTGATTGGAATAAACTAGGAGATGAAATCGGGGATGCTGACAGCGGACAAACGTTTAAAAAGCTGTGATAAGCCATGTTCAAGAGATGGCACCACACAAGCGTAGAACTCCTTCATCGTATCATTCGCATAGGTAACTACACATAAGCTCCCTACTTTCCTCCCACACACCACCTCCCCAATTCTCCTACAGTCCTCTACACAGTTCTATTTAGTCCCATCCACACATCTCTTACTGTTACTAGCAGCTGCTTGCATGCTTGTGACCCTTGGCATGGGTATAGAGTAGGCGGGGGTTGGGGGTGGACATAGCGTCGTCTCCGGCATGGGCGTAAGATGGTCTTAGGGTTAGCATCGTCATGGGTTGGGCGTAACATTGTGGGAGTGGCTCGTGAAGGTGTTAATACCAAGGGCGTGGCACGAGCTTTGGCATGGTGGTGGTGCGTGGGCGTGCGTGTGGAGTGACCTCAACTTGGGGCATAGTGTGGTGGTCATAACGCCAGTATTATGTCCTAAGCTTTCGCGGTGTCATAAACTTGGCATGGGTATAGCTGGTTGCAGGTACAATCTTGAGCTTGGCTTGGGTCTTGTCGTGGACGGAGCGTGGGCTTAACATGGGTGTGGCGTGAGGTAGTCGTGGGCTTAACGTGGGGGGTGTTCGTATGGGCTCGGCAGCCTGGGCCACCGGTGGTGCGGCTGTGTTTGGCGCGGGCGTCGGGAGTTAAACTGGGTAATGCAGGTAATCGAGGAGTTATTAGCGTGGATCTCATTTTTATGGCCGGACGTGGGAATTAATCTGCCTCGGTCGATTCTGATTATCGAGATTACCTGCATACCACCTCCGCGCTGGAGTGGGGTGTGGTGGGGGGGGGGGGGGGGATGGTCATGATACCGTGGGTATCAACCTCTGGTTATCCCCTTGGGGGGTGTTGAATGGTACTGTCGACATCAACCCCAGATGTCAGGGGTGTCTGTTGCTGAACTTGGTCATGAGGAGTTTGTGGCTTGGCTAGATAAGAACCCCAGATTTGAGTGGGTGGCTGGGTAATCATCCACCACACTTATCACAGTTGAGTACTACTGTGGTCTGTGGACCAGGTATGACGGGTAGCTGGTACCAAGCATACCGATGCCAGGATTGGTCATGACCCTGGGTGACCCTCCCTGACCCCGGGAACCACGAGCATTACCCGCGGGCATCGTCTCCACTTGGTCTTGCAGCTCGGGATGTCTGAGGTGTTTTTATAGTGCCTGTTGTCCGTGGAAGCAGCCAGCCATCTGCCAGATCCTGCCTCTCATCCTGGAGATATGTCTCTCATTCCTGTTCATTTGCTTTATTATTTGTGTGTAATATTCATGTATTGTTTGTCCAGTAAATATCAAGTTTAGGAGTTCGTCGTACTGCAGTTTGCAGCGAGATCGTTCGTATGCGATCAACAAAGAGCCTGAGTGTGTTGGTCGTTTACTCCATTTTGTCTGCTGCACAGTGGTAACCGCTTATGGGACGGACGTAAGGGTCTGCCACATTTTGTGAATGACGCGCTGTCTCCTCCTCCTCTGTGCCCTGGAGTGTGAATTGAGAGTCGTAGTTGATGACGA
The DNA here is from genome assembly GCF_036320965.1 of Panulirus ornatus. NCBI lineage: Eukaryota > Metazoa > Arthropoda > Malacostraca > Decapoda > Palinuridae > Panulirus > Panulirus ornatus. Next base: position 10,014,498 of record NC_092252.1, on the reverse strand, counting down.
CCTTGTCATAAACGAACAGAAAGTCGTTGCAGAAAAAATCCAGAAGCTGCACATGGGCAGTAACACAGTTAGTACCAGCTTCTGAGGGTTCTCAGAGGCCGTAGGAAAAAGCTAAGAATTCTTGAAGGGTTCATTTTGAATCTGAGGGCTCTTGGAGGACTCTGTGTAAAAACACAGGGACTCTTTGAGGGACCATATTTGAGCCTGGGGGACTCTGAGTGACCATATTTGAACCTAAGGAACTCTTTGAGGGACCATGTTTAAGCCTAGGTGACTCCTTGAGGGGTTAGTGTAAGCATGGGGACTTTGGAGTACCATCTGTATGCCTGGAAGCTCTTGGAGAACCTTGCGCAAACCAGGGAGCTATTGAAGGCTCCTGTATGAGTGTGAAATCTTTACTTGGTCGTCGACTTTGGCAGTAATGAAAGTGGAGGGCAGACAGTGGAAGGGAGAGGGAGGGGAAAGAGATGACTGAGAGGGATGCAGATTACAAGGCAGCAGAGGTACATGACTGATGAGGAGAGAGGTTGGAGGCAGATCAGTGAGGGGAGACGGGGTGGTAGTAGATCATCAAGGAAAGGCTGTATTCAGGCGTTGGAATAGGTTAAGTATGGAAACTGAAGAAAGGAATCTTAAGATTAGGGTTATATAGTAATGATGATATTGATAATAATGATAATGATAATAATGATAATGATAATAATAATGATAATAATAATAATAATAATAATAATAATAATAATAATAATAATAATAATAATAATAATAGTATTTTTTTTTTACTTACAATTGCTCTACCAGTTTTAGTGTAGCTATAGGGACACGAAAACGGGCTTATTTCCACACTTACGCAGTCCCCGGCTGTCGTATGGAATGCACTGAAACCAAAGCTACCATCCACATACTATTCTGTGGTTTACCTCAGCCATTTCACATGCCCCGGTTCAGCCCGTTGACAGCACGTCGCCCCACATATACCACATCAAGATTCTTCATTTTATCCCATGCACGCCTCTCACCCTCTTGGATGTTAAGTCTCCGGTATCCTGGAGCTTCGATCACTCCATCCTTCCATCTTCCTGTTGATCTTCCCTTTCTCCTACCTTCCTCCAATTTTGACGCGTTGATGCTATTAGTCTGTCTTTGCTCATCCTCTCCTTATGTCCAAACCTTTTCAGCACACCCTGAAATGTTGCAGACCCTATTAATTTCAGCTGATTGAACAGATGTTTATAATACTAGTGATGATTATGATATTGGTTCGTATTTATTTGTCATCCTAGTACCCTTTATCATCTCAGATGACACCTATCAGCCTTTACTGTATGAGATGTGTGTGCATTAAAATCCAGTGAAAATGCAAGTCTTGAAATATACAGAAAAGAAGAAACACGAGGCCTAGTTTGGTGTCAGGAAGTGACTTTCCATCTGGGTAGGAGGAACCCCTCACAGTACTCGACCTGCATGCGGGAGGCTGCTGCTGCTGTGTATGGCAACAGGTGGCGGTAGCCGGGCTTTCTTAAGATCACCTTACTAAGCTTGGAAAACACTTGTATGTGGCTGGCTAGGTGTCTGAATTCACACTCCGAGGAGCCTCTGGTATCTGGATCAATCCAGGATAAATAGGATAGTGCCAGGATAATCCTAGATAATAATATTTTTTTTTCCTTTTTCTTTTGATCTGTTCTTGAGCCCCACTGGGTGCCATGTGATAGTTGCATGATCCAGTAGTGTTCGCATTAATCATTGTTGCCTTGTAATCAGAAGTGTCTTGCTTGTAAACATGAACTGTTTACCACGATATATTTACGAGAACTGCTATTAAAACACACACACACACACACACACACAATTTACATTTCTGTTCTTGTGAATACCTGTTATCATAATGATAACTCGTGGACATTGGTCGAGCTGACCCCGTTCACTACCTGTGACCACCGTGATGGGGCTGTCTTGTGACGCGTTGATATACAAATCTAACCGTTGGAAATAATCAGGAGTTGGTAAAGAAGGGACCGTTGAGCTGAGTGAAAACAGGACGATATACTGTTCTTTTAACGAGGTATGTAAACGCAAACGTAAGAGTTAAGTGGTGATACAGTGAGGTTTTACGTCACGTTGAGGGAAGTGAAGGAATCTCAGATATTAGTCTGGTGGCTTTATTCAGCTTTATTCATCTCCCCACCTGGTGTTACCTGGGCAAGACATTACCAGGCACTCGACAGACTTAGGTGTTTAGAACTACGTATTCATGTAGTCGGATATCAGGTAACACGGAAGAGATGGGCTGAGGATCCCCGTACATTAAACACAGATTCAAGCGCAGGCTGACTGGCGAGGTGCGAGCTGGCAAGGGTTGTAGGATGGGTGGAGGGAGGAAGCGGGGAAGGGAGGAATGGTTGCATCTTCAAAGGGGGAAGATACAGGGAGGGCAAAGATGGCTTTAGCTTTGAGGGGGAAGGTAAGATATAGTTGGAGAAGACGTAGAGGGGATGGTTTGTTGTGTCTCTGAGAGGGGAAAGGACAAAGGGGAGAGGGGGGGGGAGATGTAGCCTTGTTTCAGAGGGCAGAGGATACAGGTTGGGAGGGGAAAGCATGGTTGTGGCTTGTAAGGGGAGGTAAAGGAGAGGGGGAGAAGTGATTGTGGTTTAGAGTGGAGTGGGGGAGGGATGGTTGCGACCCTGGGAGGGGAGGAGATCAAGATAGTGTGCGAGGGGAGCCTGTTGCTAAGTGGCCGGCGGTTGATGATGGGGGAATAGCCTCAAGGGCCTGCCTTTGAAAAATGTGATAATGTGATGACTTAATCCGGCACGAGGACGCCCCAGCGGTGTCTGCCGCAGGATAGGGTCCTCACTAACTTCATTCACTTGTGATGGAGTGCAGGGTTTTCATATACATTATTCTGGTGAGGCTCGGTGGCGTACGTGTAGCCGGGGACCAAGAGCAAGTTGTGCCTCTCATTACCCTGGAGGGCAGTATAGGATGGCCAGTTGCCTCGGTATAGGCGACATTACGTGGGTGCTCCCCCTTGTCCGTGCACTGCTTTCATGTTAGGACGTACGAGATTTGTCATCGAAATTTGTACGTATAACGTGTTCGTGCGAGTGAGATTTACAGGCACAGATGAAAAAACGATGGAATATATATATATATATATATATATATATATATATATATATATATATATATATATATATATATATATATATATATATATCCTGGTTTCCGGTCTCGCCACTCTTAGTCGTCTTGTGCAACTCTCAGGAGATACGTGGGTAGTGTTCTTTCTCCTCTCCCCCTCGTTACGTCTCATTCTCCATCCTGAATTTCCTCCAGATGTCTCCATCCCCGTGCCTGGCACTCTTTACATGTCTATTTCCTTGACTTTTTTCCTTCCCCAAATGTCCCATTCCCCATTCTCACCCCACCTCCCCCCCCCCAAAACATCTTTGTTCTTTACATCATCACTCAGACACCCCATTTACTACTACCTTGTAGAAGTCCACCTCTTCATCGTCTCTATCTCCTTATACGCGTGCCCATCCCTCGTGCTCTCCCTCCCACTAACTGCTTCTTCCTAGCCGTCTGCCTCCCTCCCGCTTGGACTTGCCTGCCTCCATCATCTACCTTTTTCGAGATGTCGCCTCCCTCACCCATAGCCATCTATTCTAAAGGATATCCTCACGGTTCCCGCAGCTTACACCCTGTCCATCATCTTCGATCGTTCCTGTGCTTATATTATTGGCTTTACATTCTCTCCACTGCCCATGCTGCCGCCTGGTCTCCCTCCCCACTCCTGCACCCGGGGTCCAGACACGCCTGCATAAGTCGTGTCTGCTTTGAGTGGAGGGTGCTTGAGGCAGGAGGCAGGGAGGGAGCGATTAGATTAGTGTGGAGGGCATGAGGGTCCTGGAGGGCAGGTAATCTCCTCCCTCCGTCAGCAGATAATAGAAACTTGGCGCCTGCAAGAACTGGGGGAGAGATGAGAGTGTTTTTCAGACACGGGGAAGCTGCTGATTTATTTCTTGCCCGAGAGGACCCCCAGGCTAGGGAATCGTTTGCTTTTTACTTGGTGATACCGCACTCCTTCGTCAGCAAGAACGCCGCCCCCTCACCTTAATCATGAGACAAGAGGAGGCTGAATTAAGGTAATTGGCCGAAGACGAAGCACAGCAAGACGGTGATGATACTAATTGCTCCTCCTCCTCTTCGAACTTCGCGGCGGGTCGATTGATGCGTATCTGGCAGCTTTGTGCTGGGTCGTTGCGCCTTTGTGATTTAATGTTACTGTGGGTGGAATATGATCCGCCGGGTTATTTTTTTTTTTTTTCAGCTCAATGGGTTATGAAGGACACTCTGGAAAGGGAGGTTTAGGGAAGGGGGGATGGGGGTGCGAGAAGGGGCGGGGGCGTCCTGGTGATGGGCGGACAGGAGCAAGAGGAGGAGTCCGGGCTGTTCGTCTCCTGTGTTAACCGTTTTTATTCTTCATTCTCATCATCGCTCACTTATTTTGTCATCCCATAAATGTTTTGCTCGTTCCCAAATTCGTCTTGCATTTATTTATTTTTTTTTCATGACCACGGTATTTCAACGAGTCACAGTCGTGTAGGAGTTGTAATTCGTCGTCGTGTAGGAGTTGTAATTCGTCTTCGTCGTCTTGGCTGTCGTCCGGAGCGCTGAACACCTCCCCAGATGTTCTCAAGTCCCTTAGCCACCGGTGACAAGGGTCGGTTACCGCTTGCGATGAAGATACACGAGTTAATGTGTCGCTCCTGTGACTGAGGTTTGGAGGGGTGACGGAAGAGCCGCCCACATAGGTGTCGGTGGAGAGGAGCACCGCAGAGTGTGGCAACAGCAGCAGTAGATATATTTTCCTTTCCGGTATATTTAGAAGCTCTTGACCTTGTCATCAGCCATGCTATGAACGTGTACGCCGCCTGACGTACGTCTGTTTTATGTACATGGGGATAAGTTTGCTAGATTTCAGAATACCCGGTGTATTGCTCAGACATACGAACAGATTCGGGAATGCGTGAAAGACGTGCTTCATCAACACAGATACTTGGTAATATGAAAAATGTTTTTCCCCCCTCAGATACCTAGAGAAATTGTGCAGACCTTAGAATATCTTGGCAAAGTAGATTACTTATGTTTGCGTTCTGATGTACTGTCAGTGAAATTTTTAACTGTTGGGCTCTCGTGATTAGGTATTGGTAAAGAGAGCGAATTTGATGTGTAAGAAGTGAATTGCATTTACTGTTGCGAAGAAGGTTGATACCTGACGAGAGACGTTAAAGATGGTAATTCATATCAGTGTTATGAGAGATACTGAAATAGAACATCTGTCCCTGACTCTACGTATCTGTTCCTCCTTTCCTTGTACGTACGCCCGTCTGTCTGTTTCGACTCCGTCTGTTTGCTTGCACACCAGCCTGCCTGCCTGCCTCCCCTCCCCTCCCCACTCTTTCCTGCCTCTCCCCCTTTCACCCTTGGCGTCAGCTGTTCGAGGGGCAGCAAGTGCTGGAGAACAAGTGTGTGTGTGTGTGTGTGTGTGTGTGTGTGTTGGTGAGGGTGTTAAGGACACTCGTAAGGCCCGTTCACGAGGGTGTCGGGCGGCGGGTGTATAAGTTTTGGTCGTGTGTGGCTGTTTAGTAGCGTTTGTTCTTGTCTTTTGTGGCTGTGTTTGCGGAGGGTAATTAGAGCAGGTGGTGTCACACACACACACACACACAGAGAGAGAGAGAGAGAGAGAGAGAGAGAGAGAGAGAGAGAGAGAGAGAGAGAGAGAGAGAGAGAGAGGTCTGGTGCCGTGTCCACATCCTCCCTCGCCGTGGTCTGCGTCGTTGCAACCCGCACGGCAGTCCATTTTCGTCGTAGTTCTCGCTAGCCCTCCCGACGGCGTGGCCCTCAGCCTGGGTTGGTTGGGTTCGCTGTGTTGCCGTGCTAACCATGTAAGGGATCGCCAGCCGTGGGGTATGTGTTTGTCATGTCCTCGCTCTGCCCCGCATCCTTTCACAGCTATCATCACGAAAATCCATGTTTGTTTATCAATATATCTTCGTGTGTACATGTGTGAAAATGTGAAAAGCATATATATATCTATCTATCTATCTATCCTATATATATATATATATATATATATATATATATATATATATATATATATATATATATATATATATATACACACATACATATATATATATATATATATATATATATATACACACACACACACACACACACACAGACGTGTGTGTGTGTGTGGTGTAGGTATGCACGTGTTTTTGCGCAAATATATGCAAGTACATTGCATTAGGAGAAGTGTATATTGTATGCATTGCATCGGGAACTGTGACGGACCGTGCCACAATCACTGCTCCGTTAACAGTGACGGACCGTGCCACAATCACTGCACCGGTAACTGTGACGGCCACAAGTAATCACATTAGGTCGTTACACATCCGGTACGGAGTTGGTCAACAGTGGCGTGCGTCTGTGCTTGAGTGAGTGTAAATGTGTGACATGACTGCTGGCAGGAGGGAGTGCCGCTGCCCCCCACCTGCTGACCCCTCACCCCAGCCTCCACCTGCTGGCCTCCTCCTCCCCTCCCCCCAGCCACCAGTTAATCCATCATGCATTGGTGTGAGGCAGGGGTGGTGGGTTGGGAGGAAGGTGGGGACGACCTGCCCATCTGTCAGTGCTGGTTAGGTACAGTTTACTTAATCCGTAAATGTTAATGGTGGTTAAGGGATGATATGGTTATACGGTAGGTGTGTGCTGCTGCTCATCATGCAGATAATCCAGGGGAGTAGCGGTTACTGACCCTACGGGTTGTACGTCCTGCCATACACTAGGAATGCATTTCACACGTTATGGTGGGCACGGCCGTTGCTGGGAGGGAGGTTGGGGCTGGCGTTGGTGGTAAAGGAGGCGTCAGCGGCGTTTGATTATGACACCAGCGATGATTGTGAGTGGCGACCGGTCGTTGTAGCAGCAGCAGCAGCGACGGCTCTTGGTGGGTGATGGTGGTGGAGGCAGCCCCGCCCACAGGTAAGATCACACTGGCCGCTAAACGTTGGAAATTTCGATTCCGTCACAGGAATTAGAAGTCAGTAATTGATATGTCCGGCATCAGCTGGGGCTTGACGGCACGTCAGAGGTCACACATGCCTGCTGCCAGTTGACCAGCCTCGTGACCTTGACCTCCTGATTTTTTCAACACGGGACATAGCACGACTACGGCATGTGGCGGCCAGCCTCTGTACTGGGCCGCCACTTGCTGTCATCATCCATTACGGAGTTGTGCTGCTGACGCACGCATGAAGAGGTCAATAAACAAACAGGTACACAGTTGGTCGGTCGGAGGGCGAACACGCGAGGGCAGAGGCACCGGTGGGTACGGCTGCCCTGAGGTAACCGTACGTACACCAGCCTTCATCACTGGGAGGTGGGATGGCTGTGTAAAGTGGGCGCGGCTAGGGAGATCTGTTTTCTAGTTTGCACTTGAGCACTAATGTTACTATTCGGTTGCCAGTGAGCTGTTTGGTCGTGGTGTTGTAGCTCGCTAGAGGGACTGGTCTTCTGCTCAATAAATGATTAACTATCGGTAGATTTACTGTCTGGCTTGTGGAAGTTGAGAAGGGTACACAAGGATTAAACCCTCTTACGTGACAAGTAACAAACTCAGACTCTCTGCACTCAGTTTGTTACGTAAATGAGACTTGATCATATCGCTGGTCTCTGCCATGAAGGTATCACACGTTTGTCTTCGGTGCAGAGGTACAGTTATGCGAGTTTCAATAAAGTTTAGAATGTATGAAGAAACTCGCTAACATGCGGCCTGTCTTTCCAGTGAGATTATTGTGAGGTTTCTAGGTTTCCGGAGTCTGTTTCGAGGCAGATGTGTGGTCCTTCTATTCACGGGGTCTGCTTAGAGTTGGGATGGGAGTGTGGATGGGTTTTGTTGTGTGTGATGTTGGAGCCTGAGTTGTTAGTATGTTGTGGGAACCTGGTGGAGAATGTATAGATTTAATCCTGGAAGTCTGAGTGGAAGGGTGGAAGTTATCACCATTTCACATTCATATGTAGAAAAAAGTTGATGAATAATTTAGTGTTGCGATATTTTTGTCAGATACCTTGATATTTATTTTTTATTTTTATTTCATTTTATTTTATTTATTTTTTTTTTTTACGTTGGAGAACTTTCGTTTGATTGTCCTGACGCCAAGGTTGGGTCCTGGGGAATTCTGTTTTTAAGTCGCTGGAGATACCGACCCACCTCAATGCTTGTGTTACACCGCGTTGGAGTCATCCTGCTCCCTAGTCTTACCTCTAGTCTTATCTACACTCATTAACCGAAGTCGTATGAGAGTGGACGATGATCGTGGTTTATGGCTTTTCATAATTCTGCGTCATTGACGGTCAGATTTTATCTGGTTTTACATTAGAATCACCTCTTTATGTCCCTGAGCTTGGTGCTTGGCGGAGCGGCACGGGTATATACAACTCCCATTAATATGCACTTTATTAGATTGCTTTATATGAAAATTCCGGGGTAATGGCGACGTGTTGGTGTTAGCCCCATGTGCGGGTAATTGATAATAAGGTTCCGTCACGCCGCCAGTGGGCGCGTCCCCGATGTGCCGCGGGAGAGATGCGAGACCCCGTAACGTGAGGGCTGCCCCGATCGACCGGCAGCGGCGGCGCGTGTATCATTACTAAACGAGTTGGCAGCCGTGGGTCACCTGAGGTCACCGTGGGGTGGGGGGGTGGAATGGTGGTGTTGGTGCCACACCTGCCCATGCCTCACACTCCCGGCACCTCTCCTCCTCCCCATCTCTCTCCTGTCCTCCCGCACGTGCTGCTGCTGCTGCTGCGACTACGAGCCTCCGGAGCGTCCCGCCCTGTCATTTCGCTTACCCCCGGAACGTCCGTCCGGTAAAAGGGAGATGAAGGATTTTTTTTTTTTTTTTCGTGGGGTCTAATCCGGATTATCCGGAGGTGGGAGTTGCAGTTGTTACGCGGTGTGCCTCTCCGGGGAGCGTCCCTGTAGCGGATCTTAGGGGAGTGAGGGGGGAGGCGGCGCCGCCTGAGGGGATTAATGCAGATTATTCGTCAGGTTAAATGTGAGTCAAACGTTTGCTGAAGGGGAGTCTTGTGGTCCCTTAGTGGGTGTGAGGGGCATTACTGGCGTGGCCCGGGCGGGCTCGGCTGAGGGAGGGTAAGGTCCCACAGGAAGACAGAGTTGACGGGTTACTGTGCAGGAGGAATACAGAGTTGACGGGTTACTGTGCAGGATGAAGACAGAGTTGACGGGTTACTGTGCAGGAGGAAGACAGAGTTGACGGGTTACTGTGCAGGAGGAAGACAGAGTTGACGGGTTATTGTGCAGGAGGAAGTCAGAATAAGGACGGGGATGGATGGTTAAAGTTAATGCGAAAAGATAGAAAGTGGTTTATGCCTACTGTAATGTTTACTGCTTGATCCTAGGAGTGATCTAAATGATCCTAGCATGATCTTGTAAACATTCTTCATCTCCCTAGCAGCGCCCTTCCTGATCCTAGCAACGTCCTTCATGAACCTAGTAGCGTCCTTCATGATTCTAGCACACACACACACACACACACACACACACACACACAGACACGCGCGTACACATGCACACCCCAACCTAAATCTAGCACCCGTTTATCGACCAGCCCCGAGTGGAAGATGAACAGCTGGGTTAGGTGTGGGCCGAATGCTTCGCCCACTACTCCAACGACCAGGGCGGGTCCGTGAATGTAACATGATCAGCGGGGCTAACCATTCCATCACGGAAGCCCTTGTGTAATTACTTATTTGTGTGTGTGTGTGTGTGTGTGTGTGTGTGTGTGTGTGTGTGTGTGTGTGTGTAAGGTACATTGAACTCTGGAAGTCTCTTCCTAAAGTTATTTCCTTGGTCTGGCATCACTTATACCTCCCTTAATTGGTGGTAGTTTAAAGGTCTTAACTTGGCATTAGTCACGTCGATCATAAACAGCCATAGATGTTGACGTGCAAATAGCCTGCTTGGAAGACCCAGAGCAAAACTGCCTGTTAACTGCAGGAAGTGTTGATCACAGTGACGTTTTGTGATATTGGGGGTCAGACGGGGTGAGCGGGACCCCAACTCCTGAACCCCCATCTCCAACCCTATGCTGTGAGGGGGTAGAGAGTGAGGGTGGGGGTGGTGGTGGTACAGGCAGGTAGGAGAGGGAGGTGAGGCAACAGGAAGGGGGATACGGTTGGGAGAAAGAGGAAGAGAAAAGAGTGGTGTTTTGTTGACACTGTCTTTCCTAACAGTGCGAAGCATGGGTCCATACCTGGTGAGAGGGCATGTTGGCTTTACAATTATCCTTAAGATCTGAAGAAGGTGTTTGATTAAAGAAGGTTTGACGATTGGTGGATGTAACTTGACATTGACGGTCTCTGAATGACGCTAGCCGCTGGTTGGCTTAAGCCCAAGTGTTTGTGTGTGTGTGTGTGTGTGTGTGTGTGTGTGTGTGTGTGTGTGTGTGTGTGTGCAAACGTTTTCCTCGAGCGAGGAGGAAGAGGCAGGGCTCCTAAGGTCCATGATTATTCCTCTCGTGGCAGGTTTTGGGACTGGCAGTTACGTAGAGTGAAGTTATCATTACCCCCAGTGTTTCTTCCCACACTGAGGACTGTAGTAGTAGTAGTAGTAGTAGTAGTAGTAGTAGTAGTAGTAGTAGTAGTAGTGGCACTGCTGTCCCACATTTGCCGTAACTGGTAATTGGCTCATGTGTCTTGATGAACGGTTGCCGACCTTTTCCATCTGCGGTCGTCGTTTGAGAGTCAGCTTCCGTCATCTCGGGAGCAGAGTTCCGGTGTCGGCCGGGTAGAACGGAAGTAATCGTCATAGTCAACATGTGCGCCGTCGTGGGTCGGATCGGGTCACCGCCGCTGCCGGGGAAAGGGGAGAGTACACCGCCGCCACAACTGGTGATGGCGGTGGTGTCGATGATGGAGTGGGATGGATTTGGCGGGGGCCAGTGGGACGGGCCGGCTCTACCATAATCCTTATCAGAGTAGTAAACGTGACTGATGGTAACGTTGTAACAATGTCTGCTGGTGGGCGTGGGTGTGACGGGATTATGTAAACAGCGTTACGGGATTACACTTAAAGCAAATCTGTCACACAGTCCACCCTACAGATTGCCACAGATTGTCGCACCTCGACCACAGACGTTCGGAGAATTGTCAGTGATTGCGTGCAGAGGGGAGAGGCTGGAGGGTGATTGAGAGTAGATTTCAGTGTTTACATTTCTTTGACGTCATCCTGAGAGGGGATGCGCGCGATTGAGGTACACAATAGCTGACTGGATGAGCCTGTTGTTACTCGACATCTTTCACAGTGATTTTAATTTTTTTTGATGATTGGGAGCCCATTAAACCATCGAGTCCTCTTCTGCTGTATTCACCTACACTGAATTACACAGTTACATTCTGACGTGTAACGGTAGGGTCACCTTATAGGGTTTGACAAGTCATATGTACTACATGATGTTTACGTTATAGAAGTATGGACTTTGTGTGCACGTTTATAAGAATCGTGTATGTTTGTGAAGAATTATATCAACCCTTACATTGCACAGGGAATTTATATCTCTGATCATCCATGTGCATTAGGGAACAGGAGGGTTTACATAATTACCTTTCCTTTTCTGCTGGATGCGAGCAAGACACGCCAGGAATTGTAGAGGAAGCTTAGGTTTTAGGAAAGGCTTTTGTAACACGGGACTTCATGAATGAACGTGGTTCACCAGAGGCGCCCTCAGGGGTGTCTATGGTCACTTCTTCAACCCCGGGGTCTCTGACGGAGGGTGGCCTCAGAACTTGTTAAGAGTCTTTGCTACTTGATAGAGTTCTTCATATCCGATGGAACCTGGTACCGGTTGAGTTCCTGACACCTGGTGGAACCCCTGGTATAAAGTGCAGGCTGTGGTAACTGTTGGGGTCCTCGTCCTCCTCAGACTTGCTCTTTGACTGACATTTTCACCATCTTGTTCAATATGTGGTTCCGTCCCCCCGACCTTGCATATATATTGCCTCTATATACAGGTTAGGGAGAAAAGTCTTCACTCTTGGAACCCCATCTTTTCAACTTTCTTTACCTATGACGAGATTATTTTGTCATTTGAAAGGAGAGACTGTGTGTGTGTGTGTGTGTGTGTGTGTGTGTGTGTGTGTGTGTGTGGTCATGTATATGTGCACACATATGTTATTGGCGCGTGTTTAGGCGGTAGGGGTGGGAGACAGCGTAATCAGCGCCGCTCCACCGATCATTTAACCCAGGTTGACCCCGTGTGCACCAGGAGGGAGGGCGTTTAGGAGCACCGCCAGCTGCTGCTGGTGCGGTGCCGTGCAGCTGTGCGGGTTGTGACCTCCAAATGCAGCAGGAGGGAGGAACTCTGGGAGTACCGCCAGCTGGTGCTGTAGTTGCTGCCCCTTGTAGCTGCAGTAAGGCGTGGAAGCGGAGGGGGTTTGGTGGTGGATTTGAGGAAACGGGCGGTATTGGTTTCTGTAGAGGTTAATGAACCTGTGTTTTAGTAAATAGACAGAGAAACCACGATACATGGAGATCTGGTGTAAATTCCGGGGGGGGGGGGGCATTACACCGTTTAGGTATAGATAGGTGTAATGAGGAGGGTGTACGTAGATGTGTTTGTCGTCAAGCGTTTCATCATATGTGCTCGGATTTGTTACTACGAGACGCCAGATTGGGTTGGTTGGGAGACGCCTCTACCCCTAGAAGATGTGGCGCGTGGCAGTGGTGTGCCGACGTTGTTAAGGCCTAGATGTAAAGATATGGAGTAGGAATGATTATATGATTTGCATATCTAGCTGGCGATTGTCCTGTTGTTACTTCTGAAAAGTCCCCATTTTTTTGTGAAGTTTGTGGTGACGCGAGTGGCTCCGAGTCTCTTCGTGTAATACGGGTCTCAAGGGAAGGGACATTCAAATGTACAGCTGGAAACTTACAGTGATATATTTGTCCTCCTTCCATAATGGTGAACCCGAAGAGTACGACAGTCCATACCGTCGTGCTCGAGGGGTGAGGTTGGACGTTGAGGGCGAGGCAGAATTGCGACGCGTCATTGTCACAGTAGCTTGATGGTTGGGTGGCTCTACCTCGTGTCCATCGTCAGGTTGTGTGAGTCACACCGTCGCTGGAGAGCCCCACGTCTCGTGTTACCCGTCATATATGTTATAAGAACTAAAGCAAGTTCATGTGGCGATCTGCTTCCGTACCGAAGAAAATTAACTCCAAATGTTAAGTATATGTTCCCAGCAAAGCTTTTCGCCTGCCAGATTTTTTTTGTGTGAAAACTTCGTGGTAATATACCAACGACCCACCTCTCTCCTCCTCTTCCTTTTTTCACGTCTTTTACCTCATGGGATTAGATGTAGCTAGACTCTTAGATGGTCAAGCTGGGGATGACGTTCTGTTGACATTAGTAGAACGAAGAATAGGGAATCACGTATGGTTTAAGGTATTTGCTGTTGGGGAGACCTAGTAGCCCTAGCGGTGAGCTGGTGCTAGGGTGTGTGGTAGCCCAGCAGTGAGTTGGATCTAGAGAGATCATTCATATAAGGGCCAGCAGGAAGCCGAGCCTCCCTGACCCGCGTCATAGCATTACACCGATGCGACATTGCAGTCGCTACCTCTGAATTACCACATTACGCCGGCCCGCTTGGTCTCACGGGGTGGAGGTGGTGTGGCCCGCATCTCAGATCTGCTAGCGAGGAAAGACTCGATTCTGTGTCTTGTCCAAATCTCTTGCGCGCTGCGTTACGGTCCTGTATGAGAGACTCAGCTTCTGTATCAGCAGCAGCAGCACCGGCGTCGACGCCACAGGCACATTAATTCACTGGCATCATCCATCAGCACAGTCGTCGGTGGTCCCCCTACCCTCCCTGGCATGCTGGCAGTTACAAATATTTTGACAAATGAAAATTTGCAGGTGTGTGTGTGTGTGTGTGTGTGTGTGTGTGTGTGTGTGTGTGTGTGTGGACACTGTGATTAGAATATCAAAATGTTGGCATGAAAATGACCAAATTATGGTAATCCTTTTAAGCTTTGTTTTCCGGTTGTTGGAGTCACCGTTTACCCAGTTCGTCCCATTTTCATTTTCCCATTAACGCGGATGTGCACGAAAAAGACTGGTATTATTTTTTCTGGGTCCTTTTACGTGGCTCGTTCTAATGTTGATATTATAGGAACTGCACAAGGCCTGTGGGTGTCTTTGTTAACCAGGGGATAGTGTTATCCGTTGTCGTCCTGCCCCAGGCGTGGAACCATGTGAGGAAAGTGGCTACATTATTGATAAGGAGTAGAGATGCTTGGGAGGTTTGAGGTCGTAGAGATCTCTAAAGAACATCCGGCTATCAAGGTCATAGCTATTGGCGGTCGAAGGTGGTGGTAGCAGGTGCTAGGAAGTTGAAGTCTTCCGAGGCAAAGATGGCAGGAAACACGGGAGGTAGAAAGCAGTAGTTGTGCCTGGTAGAGGTGGGAGGTGGCGGACGGATGGGTACATTAGAGTTGCTGTGGGCAGGAACTGACGGAGGACTTGGGTACTAAGCAAGGAAGATTGCATCCCCCCTTCCCCACCCAGCCTTACCATTCCTCTCGTCTATAACCTTGCGTCCTCCCTGTTGTGCCTCCGCCCTCTCCGCTGTACACTGTTCCTTCTCTGTTGTAGTCTCTACCCAGCCTGCTGCTGCTCCCTCCCTCCTCCGTGGTTCCCCCGAGCTGCCAGTCACCACCAGTAGCACCGGCCATTACTCTGTCTAGTGTTTGTGCCGGGGATCATTTTGTGGTCTGCACTCCTGCTGCAGCAACAGGTTCTCCGTAATGACCTCCTCCCACGATCTGTTCTTGGCCTCCAGTTGATGGCCTCATCCTGACAGCATTATCTTCACGTCCTGTGCTCTTGAAATCTTATTGATAAAGCTTTAATGACCCCGTTGTTGATGAACACTTAATGAACACATGTTGAACTTCTTTTTTTTTGACGAACGCTTGTTCGTTCCAACTGCAGGATATGATTTTGATTTATTCTCTGTATTCTTGAGAGCGATCTGTACCTGAGGATTTCTTCGATGACATTTTGTTTTGCTCTTCTTTCGGTCTTGTGAAGATAACAACAAGTGGCTCTTGACAGGTTGTTGCTTCACTTTACCTGGCGAACATAAGTGCTGGCTTGTAGAGGGAGACGACGATCGTGTAGGAAGCATGATTTTTTTTTTTTTTTGTTCCCAGCTCCGGCTACTGTTAGTGTTACTATCTGACCAGCCGCTGGCTCCTGTAACGCTACCATCTGACCAGCCGCTGGCTGCTGTAGCGTTGTTATCCCTTGACAAGCCACTGGCTGTTAAAGATTCACCTCTTGATTGACAACTTAAGGGACATTCGGTGAGACGTCGTGTGATTAAACCATCATGAGCAGCCGTGTGGTCCAGCCATCATAACATCTAGGTGAAGGCAGGTCGGGACATGCTCCTGGTGTCTGAGGGAGCGGAGAAGCTCGTTCCCCTATCATACGGTGTCCTGGTGGTCAGCAGTTGTTGTCCTGTCTACCCACTCCCTAACCTGCTACCAACGATACCTTAATGATCGTCTGATATACAGGGAATCCTCTTGCTCGCCAGGAAACAGTAATTTGTACACCCTCTTCTGCTCGTCTTATAGATTAACGAGTATATTAGTCTCGTTTCGTCCGTATCTTACAATATATTAGAGCTTATATTCTGATGTTATTTCCACGCAAGCTGTGTTATTTTTGCTTTCTCTAAAGACATTTTGAGTCATCCTTCTGTGTTTCTTCCTCACCTGTGTCAGTCTGTATATGTTGTGATACTTCTGTCATGTGCGAGTCGGTCCACCTCTCGTATACCCTCTTTTTTTACCCCAGCACAGTGGGTGCGTGTGGGTGGTCTGCCTCATGCTTCCTAATGTTTCTCACGCCCATTTGCATTCTCGGCATCATTTGTGACTGTCGTTTGCCTGTGTTCATCATGGCAAGATATTTTCGTTTGACCTCCTCGCCTCCGTTTGTTTTAGTGGTTATGTAATTGTCTGAGTACTCATAAACTTTCTTATTAATTAGCAGGACGTTTGAGTGGACGCACAGGTATGTGTGTCGGGAGTGAACGCGCATGGTCGCGTCGGTATGTACTTGTATGTAAAGTGATGAATGATGTGGTGTAGATCTCTCTGTATGTTTGAAATTACTTCTTAGTATGCATGTATGCGAGTGTTGTGTTGTTCCCTCGTAAATCAAAGTTGGAGCGATGAGTTAGCTGAGGTCATGGGGTGGTGGGTCAGATGGGCGCCTTGGGCTCGGCCTGACCCGGTAACAGACCGCTCGCTCAGATGCTGCTGCCACCGCTCCCTCTCAACCCCCTCCTGTCGCTCCCACTCCTCACTGCTGCCCCTTGCTACTGCTTCTCAACCGCTGACTCTGCCTCGCACAGCCTCATGCTGTTCCTACTAACCCGCTGACACCGCTGTGGTGCTGTTGCTGACCCGCTGACATCGCGTTGGAGCTATTGCTGACCCGCTGACACCACGTTGGTGCTGTTGCTGAACCTTGCTCACGTAAATCCCACAGCACAACTGCGTCCCACGTACATCCTTACCCACACAGCTTCCCCACAGCCTTGAACAGTAGATGGTCAAGGTTGTTACTGATGATACCTCTAACTTGATGTCTGACTTTAGCTTGTCTCCACGTCCCGGGAGGCAGTAGGTGAACCCTAGAGAAGTCCTTAGCTTGTTCCCTGTACGCGTTACGCCCGACAGCCGTTTGAAGCTGCGGTATGCGGTAAGTAGTATGCATCGTCTTCATATTTGCAGCTCATTTTCCTCGCTGTTAAAGCGGGTGTTCCTTGCCATATAGCGAGCGTTCCTTGCTGAAAATTGCCTGGGCGATCCAGGGTAACTCTACGGAGTAGCCTTTTTAAGAAATACATAGTGGCAGGTTTTTATTTTGGCCTGTGAATATACAAGGTAAGGGAGTGGGCAACTTTTTTCGGTTTGAGTGTACGAGATGGGGCGCCTCGGCTGCCCACAGTGGAACTGAAGACTGTGAGAACCACCAGAAAAAAGTCAACCATTAAAAGAAAAGAAAAAAAAGTGGTCATCTCCAGTAGATTATGGACAGACCAAATTTTAGTGCATCGAAATGTACCAAATACTGTGGTATAAATGAAGGGGAAGCTGCTGCACTGGGTGAGGCTGAAGAGAAGTAAGTATAAGTCATTTGCTGGTAATAAAGATAGAAGATGGATGACTTGAAGGAAAGTTGATAATGATGAGTTGTAAAGTTTGATGGATGTGTAGAATATCATACCATATTCATATAGTGCCATACCATACCATACCATACCATACCATACCATGCCATACTATTTAAAACTAGACTTTCACACCAGCCATGTCTATGTGTTTCTTCCATACCTTTATAGTCTTATCATCAGACCCCGGTAGCTACACACTGCCCACGCTCACGTACCTCTTACCTCTACAGAACCAATTCTCTAAAATAACAGACTCTGCCAGTCACTCATGTTTCTCTACCAGGCTAAGAAGTCAGTGATTTTGCTGACTACTTATCATAGGAGTTTAGTGGTAAGATGTTCTCTGTCGGGCGGCGGGTGAGGTGAGTGTTTTTCCACTGCCCTTGATCTTGAGTTGCTCTTAGGGGAAGACGAGGCAGGAGGGTTCCCCTCCGGTGGGCAACACGGGGGCGGGGAGGAGGTCTCTGCCGCCGAGGGGCAGCTATGATGCAGGTGGTGGGCAGGTGAGGGCTACCTTCACCACCGCCCTCATTACTACCTGCCCACTGGTGTTACGCTACTTGCTACCAGGCCTGCCCTGCCCCGACGCTCTCACGCCGTCCGACTCTCCTCCAGCAGGATACACACCGCTTTTTGTGGCGCAGTGCATATGATTGGAGTGTGGTGTGTGAGCGGGGCGGGTCTGTTCCAGCGGGACTGGGTGACGTGACTGGGATTGTTGAGTCTGGTGACCACAGAGGGTCCTTGCTCCCCCACCCGTGTGGAGGTCATACTGCTGGCGCGAGTCAGGTCACCTTGCTCTCCTCCTGTCTTACATCTTCTGTATACCAGCAGTGTCAACAGTAAGAGTCGCAGCGATGACCAAAGCAACAAACCTTAGTGGGATGTCATGTTAACACTGCTGCTGCTGCCTCACTGCTACCAGTGCACGGGGGAGACGGACTCCAAAGGTGTAGGACTGAGTCTGGATGCTTGGTGAACACACAGTCTTACACGCTGACACGACTGCTCTTGGTGAGGTGCTGGCTCCTTCGCTCGTTGTTATCAGAGGAAATATATCCACGTACCGCGTATTAACGGTACGTGGGTATTTCAGGCAGAAGGGATTCTTGATATTTGCTTTCGCTTCGGATATTTCCTTTTGCACACATGCCGACAGACGGGTAGTTTTAGAGTGACACACACACACACACACACACACACACACACAGTCATCAGCGAGTTCAACACTGCCCTTCTTACACTCACAACCCACACACTCATCAGCGAGTCCACCACTGCCCTTCTCACACTCACAACCTACACACTCATCAGCTAGTCCACCACTGCCCTTCTCACACTCACAACCCACACACAGTCATCAGCGAGTCCACCACTGCCCTTCTCACACTGACAACCCACACACAGTCATCAACGTTCCAACATGTTGCACTGAGAGATAAGCACGGGGATGAAGAACAGGTCAGTCCGCGTCGTAAACATTGATGGATGCAGTTGTTAGAGGTGATGGTGGGATCCCGGTGCCGCCCCCTTCCACCCACCCTTTCTCACGACACTTACCCCCCAACCCTGACCCACTAGACAGGCCCCCTCCAGCTCTAATCCAATAACTGGCTTGTCTGTGCCAGCGTCTCCGGGTCTATTTGAGTTCTGTGTCAGCACTGGTGTCTGAGCGTCCGATGTGTGTGTGTGTGTGTGTGTGTGTGTGTGTGTGTGTGTGTGTGTGTGTGTGTGTGTGTGTGTGTCTATATCAGTATGTTATTTCCGTATTATGGTCCGCTCCTCTGTGCTATAGTAAGTCTGACCTTACTCTTGTATACTTTCCCGTACTGCTGTCCGCTTTTCCATGCCTTTTGTGTCTGGTCGTGTTGCTGTCTCACACGCCTACTCTTAGATTGTGCCGTAGTCTGCATGAATCTTCATCCGATTTTGTCAGTTGCACTCCCTCAGTCTTTGTCACTGTCTGTGTGTTTACGTTAGTGTATGATTATACATGACATAGTTTCTTTGCCGTTTCCAACACCATAAGTCTTCTCGCAAGCATCGCTGAAGCTTATCGTGGTGGAGCAGTACGATGACCCAATCCTGAACACACATTATTTCTCCCATGAGTTGGGCATGATTCGCAAACACATAGAGTGGAGTTCGTCTAGCAAGTGATTTCCAATATATGAGGAATAACAGTGGCACTAAGACCGAGCCATGCGGGACGTCGCTTTTTTATTTTAACCCAGTTAGAAAGACACCCATCCCCCCCCACGATCTGTGTCCCTGATGCTCATATCCATTTTACGTAGTGTTACATCCGCTGTTGGAGGTGCACTCGTGTCTGGCCTGGAGTTCAGGTTTGTACATGCCTTTGGTGGAGGACCTAATGGCACTCCAGAACCACAGTGCACCTGGTTCTCTTTCTCTACCGGGCCAGTGGTTATCACAGAAGCCCTAAAAACTCTGTTATGCATAACTTCGTCTTCCGAAACCCCCTGCTGGCTCTTAGAAAAGTTAACTAGATTGATTAACAACCACTAGCATGTGTGTGTGTGTGTGTGTGTGTGTGTGTGTGTGTGTGTGTGTGTGTGTGTTTCGGGTGGAGTATATCTATTTATATGCTAAGAATGGCGTGTATATTCGTTTTCTTGCCAGTAGTTCTGTATGTATCATTTCATCTGGTTGTATCTTGACATACACAAGTCAGGGGGTGAGGGGGGTGGTCACGGACGGCGCAGTATCATGCATCATGCAGGCGTTTGCCTCTTGTTGTTTGATACAGTATTTGTGGTCTTACTGATGTCCCCTGGGCCCTGCAGTTGGCATATGCTCTCCATCCTGCTGATGGAATCTTGAAGGTATGAGTCCGAGCGTGCTTGTTTACGTCACATGTCAGCTGCTTCTGTCGTGCCTCTGCGACCTTTAATGTTTTGCAGCAGCTGATTGGGGTAACCCTGTTAGTTGTTGACCAGTATAACGTGAAGCCATTTGCTATTGGCTCACTGCTGTCGGTTATCTGGTATGTGCGGTAGAGCAAGGCGGATAGGGTTCCCTAATTCTGTGTTTAAAATATGCTGGCATACCACTCGATCGATAGCACTAGAGTATAGATTGTCTGTACAAATGCTAAAATGTTTTGTCTGTACAAATGCTAAAATGAATCATTTTAAAGCGAGCTTTTTCTTCGGTTCTTATTCATACATTAAGATATAGTTTATACTTACTGACACAGCGTATCCTTAAAATTTTTCTTATAATTCTTTCTTTCTTTCTTATGTGACGATTCACGAGTGTTGGGCATCAGACGAGGAGGCCTGTGTTAGCTCACCATACCCACTGTGTGTGTGTGTGTGTGTGTGTGTGGCCTTTCTCCCGGCTCAGGTGTTCTGTTCGTCTTCTTTATAATCACCCATCTGTCATCCGCGGATGTCCTTGCTCCTCCTCCTCCTCGTCCTCCTCCTCTCGAGATTTCTCTTATTTACTTTCACTATGTTCTGTGCCTGTCCCTCTCTTTTGTCTCTCCCTCCAGGCGTATCACACACTTCCGTACTCGCTACACCTCGTGACCTGACCACCGTTGTTCTCCCCCACTGCAGTGTCTTTCATCGATGGTCATATTTCTTTTTTCCTCTCATTCCTCCTCCTCTTCCATCCGTCCTGACTCCCTCGTCTGTCCTGCCAGCGCCCTCTGGGATGGTTCGTTCCTCTTTCTCCAGTATGTGGGTGTGGTGGACCTGCTGACCTGCATCCTAGTGGCGGGTCATGGCCACTCATACCTCAAGTTGTGTGCCCACCCTACTGAATCTCGCCCTCCAGGTTGTGAACTCGTAATCGTGTATCTCGCTCTCCAAGTTTTGCGCACACCAGACCGAACCTCACCCGTCGAGTTTAATGTTAACCCACCGTATGAACTATCTCCCAGCCACGTTGTTTATATCATTTCCCTAATCTGAACGTAGTATTATTCCAGGAGATTTCGTTCGCTGCTTGAAAACCGTAGTCATACGTTTATCAGAAAACCACACACTCTTAATCCTCTGAGGATCTCCCTCGTTGGAACACTTTTGTATTCCACTCAAGCCACACATCAACAGTAGGAGCAGTTTCCTGCACGGCACACTTCACCCTCCTCCCTCCCTCTAAAATAACCAAGAGAATCGTCTTTACGCGCTCTTATAATTCGTTCACACTGAGCCCCATTTACAGAGGCTGTGATCAGAGTAACCGAGATATGGGTGAATATTGGAATAACCAAATAGCTGTTAGAAACGCGAGTCAGGTGTGGTCAGCTCCAACACTTTGGAGAACCCTCGATGGTCGGGGACAGTATGCACAGCCGGGGTCACAAAAGCGTCGTTGGAAAGCCTTCCAACGGTGACGCCGCCAAGTGTACGGCTCCCTCTTGATCATACGTCACAAGGGTCCCTTTCACTTTTAGTTTTTTTTTTCTTCATTGGCGGGTGACTCGCTGTGTTGTGCTCCTGTGGTAGGGCAACAATGGGCGAGGCGGTTGTGGCGGGGGCAGGGGAGGGAGGGGGGGAAGACCGTAAGTCCCCCTCGCTGACTTCTTCCTGTCGCAGCCAATCAGGGGGCAGGGCGGAAGCGGCCGAGGTGTGCCACAATCGATACCTATTGTCTGTTTAATTACTAAAGTGTTTACGCGCAGCCCACCCCACCAGCCACACACAGCCTCACCTGTATCCGCACCATGCTGCATACACACACACACACACACACACACACACACACACCAGAGCTACTGGTGAGAAGACGTATGGTGAAGACTGACTTTGGGGAGAGGAGAAAAGAGAAATCTCTGCTGAGGGAGTAGGAGAGAGGGTAGACTGAGGATGGGGAGGGAAAGTCGAGGTCAGACGGTATAGGGGAGTAGAGAGTTGAGGGGAAGGGGAGGAGGCCGGTTGAAGGAGGGGATGAGGGAAGGCTAGTCAGGTGAGGGGAAGGGGAGGAGGCCGGTTGAGGGAGGGATGAGGGGAGGAGGCCGGTTGAGGGAGTGGGGTGAGACAAGGCTGGTCAGGTGAGGGATTCAGGTAATTATTATTATCATTATAACTCATGAAGGACGCTGTCACTCTCAAGTCCTCCCGGTAGGATGTGTGTAGATAATCCGCCACCTTGATGTGGTATGTTTGTTAACTGTTGGATGTGTGTGTGTGTGTGTGTGTGTGTGTGTGTGTGTGTGTGTGTGTGTGTGTGTCATGCATGTGTGAATGTTAGAGGCGCGGGTTATGGAGGGATACAGTCCTACCTGCCCTTGGGGGACCAGGTAGGGGGGGGGGGTGGACACAACTACCAGAGGGTCAATAGTGATTTGGTTAGGCAGTGGCTGTATAGTTTCGTTGGCCTCGCCGTGGTTGTTTGTGTTGGCTTTTTCTCTCGCTTGCAGTTGATTGTTGGGTGTGGGTGTAGTGTGCTTGTTTGGCTTTGAGTCGTTTGATGTGGTAGTGGGATGATTAGACTGGCAGTCGTTTGTTGCGGCTCTGCTTATGTTTACTAAGAAAATGGCTTGTTTGACCTTATTCACATGCGGCTGAAGGCATAATGTCTTCTAGAATGAATAAAAGAAACTTTAAACTCAAGCATGACTGTCATTCAATGGTGTGATGGCTTTGTACTTGACCTGACACTTAAAGATCTGGATCAAAGGCTAAGGTATGAAATGCCTTTGTCGTATTGAAGATCTGAACTCTAGACGTAATGCTGTAGCTTTGTAAAGTGGACGAGTTTATTGTTCGCTTTGCATTTCTGATGGCGTCGTAATTTGTTTTCATTTACGAGATTACCGCATTTGATAATTAGTTAATTTGACGCTCGAATTGTTGATGTGCACCACCTTCACCTCGGGTAGCGTATAATTAGTAAATTACTAATTTTCTCGTAAAGAGAAAATATGATTTCCGGAACCCTTGTGATGTATCACTGATGTTATGTAAATCACAGGTTTTTACGAGCAGCTAATCTAGATGTGTAAAAGATTAATGTTGTAATTAAGAAAGATTCGTTCATTATGGTCTGCATACCCAGAGCTTCCGGTCGTGGTGTTCAAGAGTACTTGATGCTCCTTCTGATACGTGTGTATGGTGGTGCTCACTGCTGAACAGTGTGGGAGGTAAGTTGGTAGGGATTCTAGGCTGTGATCTCCAGTTGTGGTGCTGGCGTTTTTTTTTTTTTTTTCCAGTCCGTCGACCAGCCAGCCCAGAAGGTCGTTGTGAAGGGTTGTTAAATGTTGTAGCCCCGGCAACCCTGATTGTTTGCCAGCTAATTGTGATATAATTGTTGCAGCTGTGGGCCAGCGCTAGTTATATTGCCTCCCCACAGCCCACGCTGCTGGCCATGTAACGATTAGTTATTAGCAGCAGCGCAGCTCATTTGTTGGTGCCCGAACTGGTGAGGGTTGTCCTGAGAGGGTCGGAGGTGATGAGGGGGGGGCTGTTGGGAGTAATTAACTGGCAGTTTAGGACGTTGGTAATGATTGTGGTGTACCTGCTGACGGAGGCGGTGTGGTCGTTGGTTTAGGGTGGTCGTTGATGGTCGTAGTCGTAGTGAGTCGTTAGGTTGGTGTGGTCGTTGGGTGGCGAGGGTTGTGTTGTGGTTGTTGGCGGTGGAGTGGTGGTGTTAGTGACACTGTGGTCGCTGGTTGTGGGATTATAGCGACGGTGGGGATGGGGTTGTTGGGGCTGGTGATACTCACGGGATCCGTGGTTTGGTTGGTCGCGGTCGGGTTGTTGATGATGATGGTGGTGGCGAGTGTGTGGTGGTGGTGGCGAGTGTGGTGGTGGTGGTAGTGTTAATGTGGTGGACGTCAAGTAGTGACAGGTAGCGAGACGTGGCCCTCCCTCTACCCTCCCTGGTAACTGATCACCACACCTGATTATCAGTAAATCACACCTCAACATCCACGCCATTTTGCATCAGTTCAGGTTACATCAATTTAGTTGATTACATTACGCCTTATCCAGTAGGGGTGAGGAGAGGTGGGGTTGGTAGGCTCCCGTAGATAGGGAGGAGGATGGTGCGTGGTGCCTCAGGGTCGGGTCGTTGGGAGTCATGGAAAATCAAAGTACATGATATTGACTAAACTTTTATGGTAAATGGTTTTGGACGAGAAGTATTGAGAAAGGATTACACGTGTGGAAAAGTGAAATGTTTTTGTTTAATGTTGATCAGCAGAGCCGCGGTGAAAACATACCAGATTTTAGACGCACGGATTTTTCTAGTTTTTGCACTGCTGTTGACAGGATAAGCTTGGGGGGTGGGGGGATATCGTAAATGAAATGGTGTGTGTGGACGTCGCTCTTCAGTAAAGCCGAGTTAGTAGCGGGAATACGAGTACCAGTTTGTGCTAGACTGTCCTTTTTCTTCTGGAGGTGAAGTAAGTGGTGTGACAACGGGAGTTATGAAAGGACAGCCCGCCCGCCCGCCCGCCCGCTGTCTAAGAACATGACACACAAGTGACTGACTGGGAGAACATTGACAACCAGTGTAACTTGAGTCCATGACGTAGCCTGATTCAGAGTGACTAAGAGGATTAATCTCACACGTCAGCGTCGGTATGAATCATGTATTGTTGAAAGTATCGAAAGATCCCCTACTTGGCTGCAGACTTGGGGGGGAATCTATCTTGTAGACAAGAAGATTTAATATACTGTAAATGATCACCATTTGATTGACGATTCGTAGTGGGGGAATCTATCATCCAGACCAGATTTTATATTGCAAATGATCGCCATTTGATGGACGATTCGCAGCCTAGTCTTAGATGCAGCCGTTCGTGTGTTGGCTGACCCCTTAGTGAGAGTAAATGAGAGGGACGCTATGAATAAGTTTGAAGTTACAGTAAGATACTCCGTCATTCACGCAGTCCAAGACTGACATGTTAGTCAGCAGACATTTGTCTTCATCTGTTGTTTGTGGGCTTCAGGTGTCGCAACTGTTCAAGTCGTGGGCAAGACTTTCTCGGCCAACAGAAAATAGAATTTTATATATATATATATATGTATATATATATATATATATATGAAGTTAAGAAGAAAGTTAATTTAACTTCGCTTCTGTATCACGCTACATCTATTTCGTTTTCATTTTTTGCATCGATTATTCGATTTTTTTATGTTTCCCTTACGTTTTTGAGAGAGAGAGAGAGAGAGAGAGAGAGAGAGAGAGAGAGAGAGAGAGAGAGAGAGAGGCGCCAAAGAAACGAATGCGCTCAATCTTTCCGGGGGGGAAAAAATATGGTTTAGGAAACGGGTATCGGTCGAGGCTCGAGGCAGCGCCGCCCCTGTCAGCTGTCATGTCCTCAACAACTTGGGTAATGGACGTTTAGTGATACGAGGCTGTTTGTTGTGTCAGAGTTGGAGCAACTCTTGGCACGTAGGTTCAGCTGCTGTTTCTCCGTAGACGACCAACACATTGATTGATGCTTCCCTCAGATCCTGGGCTCCTGAGGTGGGAGGCGCCGCCACCGTAGCCTGGTAGGGGTCATTAACAGATTGCTGGTGTGGTGAGTGAAGGGGTTTGGGGGGTTGGGTGAGGGGCCGGAAGCAGGTGATTGCATGGGTACCGTTCCCCCCGCCTACTTGGATTAGGGGGGGTGGGGGTTGTGGGGTGTTGGGGCGGCTCCCTCCCCTAGCTTGAGCGTACACTCCATTGTTTTACAATGAGTTGTAAAATATATATTATGAAATTTAGTGCTTGTAAAACCACACCCCCGACGGCATTGCTGCAGTCATCGCCTCGTATAATGGCTGGGAAGGATTCTTGAAGACTTCCTCTATTTCTTAATTACAGAGGCACGGCTAATACTCCCACTTGCCTAATGGTGCTCGTCTTTCAATTATACACATGTATCTTCGGTGATGACGATGTGTACATCAGTTCGCATATTGGTTTCGTATCCGGTTGGTAGTGATGTGTGAACGTTCATAGTGACGTTTAAACGTTCATGAGGTAAACACATATTACTCCAATAACGACAGTCGTCCAAACCGCTCATTATTCCTCCATTAATTATGGAACGTTGTATTTAGTGGTTATTTTTCCTTGTCTCCCATTTCCACAGTCACTTGAGAGCCTCCCCTGTTGACGTGAACGTCTCAAGTCATGACAAGAGGTTTTCTAGGTGATGGAGAGCCAAAATGATCAGGCATTTTTCATGTAATGCTGAGCCATGATTATCAGGGAATTATTTGTTTGATGCGGAGCCTTATTATCATGCATCATTTTGCGTGATGCTGAGCCTTATTATCAATAATCATTCATATGATGTTGAGCCATGTTATCATGCATCATTTGTGTGATGCTGAGCCTTATTATCAATAATCATTCATGTGATGTTGAGCCATGTTATCATGCATCATTTGTGTGATGCTGAGCCAAATTATCAGACGTAATTTGTGTGATGCTGAGCCATAGTATCAAGCATCATTTTATGTGATCACGAACCACTATTATCAGATAGGCTTTGGTGTTGAGCCGAGCTATATCATCAGACCTGTCCTATGTACTGCCAAGTTGATATAATGAGATGTGCGACATGGAAGTGGTGCCGCTCTGCCGGGATTATCCCTTCTGATTTCCTTCTGTCTGAACTTTGCACAAAGTTGTCACGTCTGTCATATCGTGTAGCAGATATCACAGCCCACCAGACTGTGACTGTGTCCCAGCTCACAACTCTGACGTGGATGTGAGCTGCATATCTCTGAATAGGTTGTCTCTTAAGCCTGTGGTGGTGAATAGCTGTTGCTATGAGCTTGTAAGACAGCAGAGGTTGTGACAGCGAGAATGCAGCACTGAAAAAAGATTGCGTAGTAAATCAATAACACTGAAGATGTGGCGCCATAAACTCAATACGTACTTGAGAGGTTGAATCTTCTCGTACACTTGAGGGCTAATGGGTTTGTATAGGTCCGGCCTAATGTTTACCCATGTCTGTCACACGGTTCTCGCAAGTGTGTAGCATTAGAATCTTGTGGTAAAAACTTCAAGAAGCAGGGATGTCTTAAACGTTCGGTGGGTGTATTTCGATAATGGTAAACCCTCTTTCTATTGGATATAGTAAGATATTAATGAAAGATGTGAAATACGACTGGATACCGAAGCTACCCGTATCGTTTTCTCTGGTCAGAACACACTTCCCGTTTTCTTTATTATGTCTTGAGGGTACACCACTGTCATGTACGAACTTAGCCTCATGTAGATTATTTGTATGTAGCTTACAGTGAATATTTTATAAGAGAAGAAAAGGAAGTAGGAAGAAAAAAGATTTCGATATTGGAAAGATCTTCTCGAAATGTAATTCGTAAGTCATAGATGGTAACATTGATGACGACATAGCTTTTTCGGGGATAACTTTGTGACATAGCTTTTTCAGTTATAATTGTTTGTTCATAGAGCCTTGGGTCATGATTATAGCTGTTCTGACGCGGCCGCTATCAAGAACAATTATGACAACCCTTTGTTAGACATAGAGTTATATAGATACTTAGACCACACAGACCCAAGGTCCAAGCGAGGTGGTCTGGCCTTAACACTACTTGAAAAAAAGATTATATAGTCAATTGAATTCTTATGATTAGCTTAACGTTCTCATACGTGAGAAAGTCTTGCATATATGGACGAAAAGGACAGGTATGAGATTTGTTGTTACGAGAATGTGTGGATATTTTATCCAGTAGGTATTCAGTGTTTTATAACTTACGGTGGAGAAGATGGAGATCGACTTGTGGAGATCGTGTGCGTCTTCTCCTACAATTGATTACCTTGTGGAGTAAAACCTTGACATGGTTTTCTGATATAGTAATCTTTTTTTTTTTTTGGCATTTTCAAATTACATTATGTGTGGGAGTCCTTCTGAAGCACGAGAGGGACATGTTATTTACAATGTCGTGTGAGGAGGAGGGAGGGATTTCCACCAGCCTCACAGCGTACCTTCTCTTGCTATGTGTGTGTCGCCATTTGTAGAGAGATTATAGATAATCTTTCGTCTCTTTGGATAGTAGATTGGTATTTCTGATTCCTGTGGTGAACTGTGGCCACATTGGAAACACTGTGGGGGGAGTGAGTTGAACAGCGTATCACATAAGGGAAGGTTAAGATAGCTACAGGTAGCTGTAGATAGATGATTTTATGCATTGTTTAGTGATTACGATAAGGAAATGGCTGGAACTCACCGGGTATTTTGCTTTCATCCACAGGTCATCTTCTACGACTCGGACTGGAACCCGACAGTGGACCAGCAGGCCATGGACCGTGCGCATCGTCTGGGGCAGACCAAGCAGGTCACCGTCTACCGCTTGGTCTGCAAGTCCACCATCGAGGAGCGCATCCTGCAGCGTGCCAGGGAGAAGAGTGAGGTCAGTGCCCGCCTCCGTCTGTCCTCCATACCTGACATCTGTACCTGTTGTACACTTGACCTGATTTCCTACCTTATACACACGACCTCTTTCTACCTCTTTTCCTGGTATATATACCTGATCAGTTTACCTGGCTTATACACCCGACTAGTTTGTCTGGCTGTGTGACTGACACACGGTCTTTACGCAAACATTATAGTTTATTCAGAAAGTTCACAACATGTCTGATGGAGTGGTTCTTGCAGCGAATTGTACCATTTCGGGTGGGTTCAGTAACTGGTAAGTGGTGCTAACCTAGAGACAGCACTGGTAATCCCGGGATCGGACCTAAAGCGTGAGTTCGAGTCCTGGGCGTGGCAGTCGGCCTACACCCAACCCAGGTGTTCATTTTACCATCGGAGTCCGTCGATAAGTGGTTACCTGGCTTAGGCTGGGGTGCGTATGTGTGTGTGTGTGCATACATACCTCGGAGTAAAGACATGGTAGGTATATGTAAGATTAAGAGACGAGGTCGCACGAGTGTAAAACTCTCCTCGTAACACACACACACACACACACACACACACACACACACACACACACACAAACGTGTAAAAAGATACTTTCACTGTAAAAACCCAACAGTGTTCCGAGAGACCCACCATTATAGGTTGTTGAGGAGTGTCGGATCCTCTCTCATCAAAGAGACTTAACTCAGGCTTCGTATTCGGTGTTGTCTAATTACACATCAAACATAAGCACGAGAATGTTACAAACTATGAGCACGCACAGTTTTCGCCCATTATACACTCCTTGAATCCATACTGTAACGTCATAGGGACAGACTCCATGCTAAGAACGAGTGATTAACAGCACACTTGATTAGTACCGATCGTTTGCAAAGAAGAGTTTATGGTGTCTAGTAATCCTCAGAGCACGGCAGGTGGCGTGCAATCAGTGGAGCCACAGCATTAATCCTGTCGTCACTGAGGACATTACGAACGGGAGCATTTCCCAGTGGTGGTGGTCCCCGGGGCCAGATGTGGGCCACGGGCCGTCACAAAACGCGCGCTGGACCCCCTCAGAGGAGCGGTCGTTCTTGGTGAAAAATGTATGACTATCCTCTGGAGCGCGACACGTCGGTACGACCTTTCGAATACGTTGGCACGACCCCACCTCCCCCTGATCACGACGGTACGACCCTTGAATACTTTGGCACGATCTCTGTACATGACCATATGACCATTGGAGCACGATGTTTTACGACCCTCCAGCACAGAGGTACGACCCTTTACCACGATGGGACGCTCTCTGAGTGTGACCCCGACCCTTTAGTGGTCAGGTCAAAGGCCAGGTCATCATACCTAAAGGGTCGTGTCATTGTGCTGAGGATGACTGAAAGTTGGAAAGGAAATGAGAAGAATGAAATAATATGTCACATGTAAGTAAGATCAAATAAAAGCCAGCGAATGAAGAACATAAAAAGACATGAAGTAAAGGAAACGAGCAAAAAAGATTAATGGATTCTTGAGCGTATTGATCATGTTTTATACACGAGTGCCTGGCAGGCAGGTGTAGTCATGAACATTTGCGACAGTCAGGTGTTTTCCTGGGTTGTCATGTGTCCAGTGAGTCTCATAATAATTTTAACCCCTTGACCTCAATGAGTCAGCCTCTTGAGTACGCTGGTGTCACACCGTGAGTAGCAACCACGACCGAGCCTGTGTCGGGATGATGACCACCGTGAGTATGATGGCCCTCTGGTCATGAGGACGGCGACTGAACCTGTTGACCGGGATGAGTTAGACCCAAGAGCACCTTGAAATATGGCGACTCTGTCGCTAAACATTTAGAATATTATTATCCCGTCAAGTATGATGAGTTGACCACATGATTACGATGATTCGACCCCTGTCAAGCGCATTGACTTTAACCTGTGAGAACAGTGACTATTCCTCTTCAGTGGGATGACCAGCGTACACACCACGACTAACAGCAGTGTAGCTCAGTGTATATGCAGTGACTGACCCCAGGACACCAGTGGCCGAAACTCATGATTTTAGCAGCTCAAGGATCGTACCGTCTTGCTCGAGGATCGTACCGTCTTGCTCGAGGATCGTACCGTCTTGCTCAAGGATCGTACCGTCTTGCTCGAGGTTCGTACCTTCTCGCCCAGGGTGTTTGTTCATGTTGTCGTCGTCGTTGCTAGAGCCGTCCTCAAGTCACTGTTGTTGTAAGCGATGATGCTCTTGTCATCGGTGTACGTGCGGGGGTTCAAGGGGCCTCGAGTTACTGTTAATGGTGGTGCTGCTGTTGTGAGGATTGCTGTTGTTATTGCCTTGACGTGTATTGTTGGAGTCTCTAATACTAATTATTCGTCCTGATGGTGATATTACTGGCCTAGGTATTGTCATTGTAAATGATTTTTGTTTTTGGGTGTTATTGTGCTTATGGTACTGTTTTTGGATCTGAACCCTGTATATATATACCATGTCTTCCCTCTTGCTTATATACATGTACACAATCACACATATACACACACATTCCAACCCTGAGGGGAGAATGAACACCTGGATTGTATTAAGGCCGATTGCCGCGCCCAGGACTCGAACCCATGCGGTCCCGACTCCAGACGGCCCCCTGATGGTCAGTAAAGCTCCCCACTACACCACATAGGCTCCTGTGTGTATGTATGTTAATGGGGGATGGGGGTCGTGCGGCGTGTAGGGTTGGTGCCACGATCCGATGCCAGGAATGACCCAGATCCTGGCCAGACAAATTAACATTCTTGGTGCCTAAACAAGACGCTGTATGACACACGGAAGGTAGTTATTATATCTAGGGTAATGACTGTGGCGCTCTGAGGCCGTGTGCATGATGGGCAACACACACCTCCATTCTTTGTCGACTAGCCCGAGCCGTGTACTGCGTGGAGCCATATGTGTGTACACCACTGGTAGTTATGTGTGTTGCATGTAATTTTTGTATGCCTTATTGCTCTCTGTACTAGGTTTAGCTCTGAGTACACACGTGGCTCATGAGATATACTGAAAATAACCACTCATTTATACACCTGGCTCCTTTATGTGCTGCATGTGTACGCATATGCACATACTCGCCAACTTTATTTACTGGATGTCGCCGCGTATTTACACAGCTGGCTACTTTATTTTTCAGCTAGTTGTAGCCACGTATGTAGTACACTGATGGTTACTGTGTGAAGAACTATATGTAGCCGTTCATTTTTCTATTAAACGGTTTCCTTTTCTTATATCCACGTTGTCTTTGGCTTATGTAAGTCTCTCCTTGCCAAGTTGGTCACCACTTTACCCTCTGGTTATCTACACAGTCCTGTACAGATCTTAATCGTCAGGAAAGACTGATGGTCTGTCGTTCCTGCCCCCACCCTCTCTTGATGATAGGTACACATGTAACATTTGTCGCTCCGCTACGCCCCTTGGTACTCCACCTTTCCTCTTGCCGCTTCTTGAAACACACTGCGGGTAGGCTGTCAAGCGTACCTGCGCGCTTCTGCGACACGGTGATAGTGGAGGTTCATCAGGACCACGGGCTCTTAAGTAGGTCAAGGGTCTTTAGCTGGTAATTTCGTTCGTTGTAGTTATTTCATTGCTGCTCCAGACCTTCCTCCCAATATATCTCTCCGGTGATCGGGGCGGCAGCGTCTTGCACTGCGAAGATACTTTTGAAACTGATATTCAGCTCTTTGCTTACATTTACATCATCCCGTACAACTCTTCCGTCTGAGTCCCGTAGCCTGATTATGTGCTCATTTACTGGCAATTTACTCGTCATGAATATAGGGAAAAGTTTCGAATTATGTTCGGATTTGCTCATAATATTCTTTTCAAAGTTCTTTTTGTTTTCCCTCTCTTATCCTGCTGTACTCATTCCTAGTTCTCATATATCTTCACAGTGTGTGTGTGTGTGTGTGTGTGTGTGTGTGTGTATTAAGTTTTTCTGTGTTTGCATGCAGACTTGCACGCGTTTTTTTTCAGTTCTTACAAGTGGTTAACGCGGGGGATCTGCTGGTCGGGCCATTACCCTGGCTTAGCCACTTGTGTTTACGGCGTCCAGCAAAAACCCGAGGATAACGATGGTGGCCACCGTGGCTGCCGGTAACACTGGTGGCCGCCTGCCTGGTCACGGCACCTCCCGCTGCCTGACCTACATTCGATCATTAACGAGGAGGTGGCTCGCGCTGGCTGATGAACCAGCGACGATGGTAGCTCACGAAGGGAGGGTGCGGGGCGGGGGGTTTAGTCAGCGGTGTGGTACGAGGAAGAATGATGGTGTCACTGCGATGTGATGGCTGAAGGTGCTGGCCCTGGCTCGGGTGAGGTCATTAAAGAGGATGTGACCCAGGTGAGGTGATAATGGAAGTGTGTGTCAGTTGCGAAAGTTGAGTAGGCTTGGGTAGTGAAGAGGGGGAGATGGCGCAGACGGTTCCGTAAAGGAAGATGATGGTTACGAAGAACCCAAGAGTAGTTTGCCACAGATGCAGCAGCATTTGACAATGTGGGTCGGTGGGGGGCGCTCTCTGACGTAGTGCTCCTTGTCTTGCCTTTCTTTCTATGTCTGTAAAATCCAAGGCTTCCCCCCCCCTCTCTCTCTCTCTCTCTCTCTCTCTCTCTCTCTCTCTCTCTCTCTCTCTCTCTCTCTCTCTCTCTCTCTCTCTCACCAGCCTGATCTTCCCACACCGTCTCCCTTCCTCCCCAGTCCGATTCTTCCCCTCCTCCGTCAGCGTTTCCCTCCGGACACACCATCAC
Source organism: Panulirus ornatus (assembly GCF_036320965.1). NCBI lineage: Eukaryota > Metazoa > Arthropoda > Malacostraca > Decapoda > Palinuridae > Panulirus > Panulirus ornatus. The sequence continues at coordinate 9,981,029 of NC_092252.1, read as the reverse complement.
GTACCCTCCTATATCCGGTCTGGTGTTCTTACTACCAGCGGCAGTCGACCTCTCATATGAACCTTCCCTGTGTCCGCCCACTCTGTGCCCCTCTCATGACCATCCGCTATACTCTCTCTCCTTCAGTGCTTTGCTTACTTTGGTGTCCGGCAACGGGTCCTACCCTCCAAGACACTCGCCGGGTAGGAACAGACTGGACGCACGCCAACGTGCTCATACGAGTCGCTTATGATGAATGCTGTCATGGCGGGTCATTCATGGTATATGCTTTAAGGCTGTAAATATGTCGCGCTAACTTAAGACATATGCGTTCGTTTTATATTTCCTAATTATAATTTTCTTAACGTTATGTAATAATCTCCGATGACCCAGAACCAAGTATGCAGTGTGTGAAAGCAGGGAGATAATGGCTAAAGGAAAAAAATCATGCTTCATTGGCGGGGCACTCTGAGGAATTAATCCTCATACGCAATTCACTGGCGCGTCTCCTCCTTGTATAATGTGGTCAGTTTTTTTTGCCACCGCGTAAAAAGACATAGATCGAATGGAGAGCGCATAGCGGCGAGCTACCAAGATGATGATCCTCAGAGAGAGAAACGTATTGTGAACGCCTGAATTTATTTAGCTTTGAAAAGGAAAGGATGTGAGCTGATATGATGCTGGTATTGGTAATTATCAGAGGCTTCGACAGCCTTGATTTAAGGAGCTGTTATAAGGCTAAATCACCTCCGATTTCAACCGTATTGATGGATACAAATTCGTAGAGAAGCTTTTGACTTCGATCGAGGCAAATTACTTCGACTGTCGCAAACAGCCTCGAAGGGACCCAGTCGTGTGTCGATGTTTGTATGCCTTCGTATGCTTGCTGTGAAGCATGGGAATCTGGCGCTACTGCGTGGTACACATCTGGTGGGGAACATGGGTGTGTGGGCTGGGGGAGAATGTGGCACCGAATGGTAGAGACTGACTATCTCGAAATGTCTCCGTTGCTTGTGGGTCGTCACCATTGACGTTGACTGCACTGTGATACTTCGAAGTAACTCTCCTGCACGACATGAGGATTTTCAACTCTAAAAGTGGTGCAGGGTCTAGTTAGGAGATGTTTTAATGAGAACGCTGTGTGGACCTTGCTGGCGTGAAGTGTGAAGTTCGAATGGCACGAAATGATAATCGTCGGAAATGTAGTGTTTTTTAATCATGATGATCTGTAGCTACAGGAGGATCAGCTGGATGTGAAGTTCGCGTGATGTGGAAGTTGTGGAGGTGTCGGTCACGCTACCATGGTACAAAAGGTTTGGAGGTCACGGGAAGGTTTAGAGGTGATAGTACCATGGTGTGGAGGGTGTGGAGGTCACGATACCATGGTGTAGAGGGTGTGGAGGTCACAGTACCATGGTGTAGAGGGTGTGGAGGTCACGGTACCATGGTGTGAAAAGTTTGGAGGTCCTGGTACCACGGCCATGCCCGTCGTTCAGCATCGCGAAGCAGCTGTGTAGACCCAGGTGACGGCCTCGTGAGGCCCCAGTGGCAGTGTGTAGTCTTGTGGATTGGAGCCTGTTCTAGGTACCTCTCCCGATATAGAGAGGCCTTGCCTGGATCTCTCACACAGTGCAGGTCCTCTACTGTGGCCCTTGCCCTATGTAAGGGGGAGGGGGGTGTTCAGGGTCTTCACATGACGCAGGAGGCCCTCGCATTCAAGGTGGCTCTTCACATGTCTCTTGAAATTCTCACACGTGGCGAGGAACCCTTCAGGCGTCCCATTTGACCGGCTCCTGTGCGCCAACAGCTGCACCAGTCGATCTCTCATGCATCTTCGCCAGTCATCCTCTCCTGCACCAGCTTATAACACACGTCCCAGTCGACCTTCTATGCTCCGACGGACACAACAGTCGACCTCTCGTGCTTCAGCAGCTGCTCACCACACCCCTTTCCTGGTCCTCGTTTCATTCGTCGGTATCGGCAACGTGCAGCCCATTACTGACCCAGTTCTGGGGATTGTCGTGTTGTTGCTCGGACTTCAAGATTTCATCGCCATAATGACGGAATGTATGGTTTGACGTTCGTTGTTGGTGACCGAATTTTACGACAGCGTCATTGTTACTTGACCGGGTGTTTGGGTTATAGTGTGTTGTTGACAGTATGCTGTGTTCTGGGAGTACCGCACGCCTTCGCGGGATAACCATTGGTTTACCTTCCCTGGCCAGAACGGGTCATTTTATATAGAGGAGGAGGCTGACCTTTGTCCACCTTTTCCTGAACTCTGTTGACCAACCACCACCTCTTTTGTGCTTCCGTCCACACAATGTGTGTGTGTGTGTGTGTGTGTGTGTGTGTGTGTGTGTGTGTGTGTGTGTGTGTGTGTGTGTCTGTTTCTGCCAGGTCATTCCTCCTGCCTGGGACCATATGTCTTCAGACCTTTCTATGTGATTCCAGAAAGGTGAGAAGCTACGGAGTCCAGGTGCCTCGGGCGGGGAGGTGGCTGTAGATGTTAAGATAGGTGTAGGGGGGTGTGGGTGTAGGGTGGGGCAGGGATGTGGATGTTGGGTGGATATAGGGATGTGGGAGTAGGTTGGGTGCAGGAGTATGGGAGTTTGTGGCGGGGATGGGAGAGATAGGGTTAGGTAAGGTTATTAAGTGGGTGTTATGGTGATAAGGCTGATAAGATAAGTTTAAAGGGCTGTGGGTGGTAGAATGGGTGGTAAGGAGCGTGTGTGATGATATGTTGGGTGTAAGGCTAATGGGTGTAGTGGGGCTCATGGTTGCATGTTAGGTGTGGGAGGGCGGAAGGAGTGGTATGATTAGTGTCGTGGCAAGGGTGGCAGTGTGGGTTTATTGTGGGAATACTGTGGTAGGATGTGCACAGTGGGCCGATGGTGGGGTAGGGCAGGTATAGGGGAATGAGCCAGAGTTCCTGACGAGTATGAATGATTTTTTTTTCTTCATGGTTGTTTGAAAGTACTACTTGGAGAATTTTGAGCATTATTTTCGCATAAAAGGTGAATGAAGGTGGCAAGTGGGAGGATTAGGTGGTTAGTGGAGGTCAAGGTCTTTAGTGGATGTAGTTGGGGATGTAGATGATGAGTTGGGGTGTAGGTAGGTGTGGTGTATCCTGGTCATGCAATAGACGGAAACAAAAGGACTGTCTAGCATCCACATAAACTCACCTTTGAGCAGTATCTTGCCTTTCCCATCACGTCTTCCCCTTTTCCTTGGGGCAGCCCCTTCCCCTTTCCCATCATTCCTCCCTGTCGTCGTCCTCCACCAACCTTTCCATGAGCAGCTGTGACCAGGTTTGGTGAGGGTTCAGATTCCTGGTATTGTAATTCAATTCCTCAGGATAATATTAGACGGATGTCTCTCTGTAGTTTCACATATTTACTTACTCTCTTTTTTCCTAGTAAGGATAGAAATGGTACTGAAGATCACATCACAGAGTAATGTTTAGATCCGTACCTGTGTAGGTGTGTGTGTGTGTGTTGGGGGAGTATCATGTACTGTTGATCGTCCATAACACTGCCTGAGAGGGACGACCTGACGCGTTAGGATGCGCCACATGCCACATCTTGGCCTTGATTTTGACGACGTGGTTTTCCGGCCGACTTGTAATGTGCTGGCGTGTACCCAGCCATGCTTCTGTCGGCTGAACACACACGCTTAGGGTCAGGGACGCTCTGCGCATACTTGCCTTGGTGTTCAGGGCTCATGTACTCACGTGCTCGGTGTTTGGGTTTGGTGAACACATGCTGGGAACGTAGCCTAGGATACTTCATGTACTTCACGTTCGGAGACTCTGTATACGCGTGTATTTGGGGATTGAACGAACGCTGGGTCAGGAATACTCGAACGCACGCACCGAGGGCTCAGAGACGAATGTGGAGGGCCACGTATACATACGATGGGGCCTCAGGGACCGTGTGCATTCGCCCCGGGGCTTAGAAACACTTTACACCAGCGGCATAGCCCAAGGACAGTAAATACACGATCCGGGGTGTGGGGTTCAGGGATGCTGAGGTCAAACTTCCTTAAACTCTTGTTTTGGGATAAGTTGAAAGAAAAAAGAAAAAACACTGATCACAATAAGTCTTGAGGGCCGAGCCCTCTCTTTCTTATAAACTAAATTTTCCAAATGTAGTTCACGCACACACACACACACACACACACACACACACACACACACACACACACACACACACACACACACACACATCAGCGGTCATAAGAATGGCCCATTAAGGGTTTTTTCTTCATAATGTTCTTTAGGATGATGAGGGATTTTTTCAGCATCTTTATATGTATCCTTTCGCAAACCGTGATGGGCATGATCCTGCAGCACTGCGTCAGACTGTGAGTGTACAGTGAGCTGAGCACGGTGAGACCTTCCCATCCATAGGGTAAGGGAAATGACCGCCCAAGAACAGTGGTCCTTACCATGCTGAGGTTCGGCGAGTGTTTTTAAGAACGGTTTGCCTGAAGACGGAGTAGCAGCACAGACTGACCCATGGTCGTCACGACTGGGTTTGATTCTTGATTCGTGTCCATACAGTTTCCTCTTACATACGTAGGCGAAAAACATTTCCTCAGCGACAAGTATAAAAGGAGACGCTTAATGCCAGGCATTTACCATGGCTCAAGTTTCTCCCAGTTAGAACGAGAGTATTAGTAACTGCAGGTTACGTATAGTTAGGACAGTTTCGTCATTGTCAGTGGACGGAAAACGGTATATCATCGTTAGGAACCCCAAAGTAGCCTACTGTATCCAGCTTCCGTGTAAAGGTCAGCCTCGAGGCATTAGAAGCACCAGGGGGAGACGAGTTGGGATGAGAATTGTGGAAAGGGAGGGTTATGGTGGTAGGAGGAAGGTTAGATGTGGTTGGGGAAGCAGAGCTTGGAGACGATTCAGGGTAGCAGTTGCTTGGAGGAATGACCGTAATGTGAGGTGGGTAGAAGGAATTGTGATGGTGTAGGGTAGGGTACCACGTAGTGAATGAAGTTACACGTGCTGAGGGAAAGAGAATGTAGGGGGAAGAGAGAAGGGTGGAGAAGGCAGGGGTTGGAGTGGAGAGGATCGGGTGAAAGTGGAAGGCGGTGGCAGATGATAATGGCCCCTGTGGTTGATGGTGTAAGTGGAGTGGAGGCAGATGTAGGCACATAGATCGTGGTTGAGGGGTGATGGATAGATGATAGAGCACGACGGATGAGTGGTTGTGGGTGGACGCATAGTCTAAGGATAATCAGAACAGTTTTAAAAGTTTCTTCCACACAGCAAGATTTGTGGCATGGTCCGTGCCGGCCGCTGGGGGGGACCTGAGAATGTCTTTCCATTCATGGTTCGTTTACCATCAATAGTCCTGAATTGTATCTGGAATCTTATAAGAAAATGTGACACTTGGTGGTCTTTCTAAATAGTCTTTCACTGCTGGTTAAAGATTTGAGTTTGGCATCAGATTTCGTCTCCTTGTTGAGTGTAAAGTGTCAGGTAGAAGGGAAATAGCTAAGGGGGGGAGGAGGCTTTTGAGGTTGACGGACCAAGAAACTTTATCTGGGTTGCCTGACATACCTGGCCTGCGTCTTGATCAGCTGATTGAGTGACATCACCACAAAGCCCGCAGAGCGATAAGTGGCTGGAGACAGGACCGGCTGGGGCGTGGGTGGTTTGTGTATGTGTGCCGATTGTGTGGGTGGAATAGAACATACGTGTATACCGACTTGTATGGACGAGCCAGAGGATAAGAATGAGCCATGTGTGTAGATGGGTCAGTGTGCGTTGGTGAACCAGCAATTTACAGTGTAAGTGTTGTTTGAGTCTGTCGTACGGCGGATTAAAGGGTTGTTGGATCGGTGAGGATAGAACAAATGGTAGGTTGAACATTTGGGGATGGTTTAGAGAGTGAATGGTTTAGAGAATGCAGGGATCAGTGTGTGCATGTACGAGTAAGTAGATCACTCAGTATGGGAGTGAACCAGAGAATGTTGGGTCAGAGTGTGAAGGGATCAGACGTTGACGAGAAAGTGGATGGACCAGAGAATGTGTGGATCATGTTAGGGGTGGCTAAGGTAGAGATAGGCCAGAGGTAGAAAAGACGTGAGTGACATGACCTGGTGGAACTGCCTCTCCCGTACTACATAGATGTAGAAGATATGTTTTCTTTTGGACTTAGTCTTCAGGTTTTTTCATCTCTCATCTACATTTTCGTGCGTTTTCTCAAACCCATTAGTGGCCCTTGGTACCTCTGCAGATGACAGACGCCTAACCACACCAACTGGTGTATCAATTTAAAGAATCGTATAAACCCCACGTGGATGTGGAAAAAGATATATACATTCATTAGCTCAGTGATCCAAGTGTAGTTCTTTAAGATCTGTCAAGTGTCGAGGCCCACCTAGGACCGACGTAACAAATATATAGGCCTCGAGCTTGGTAACCAAGTGATGTGTTGGCAGGGAGAACTTTATCACTGAGAGCCGCAGCGACGCGGAGTTTGTCCTTCCGACAGGTATGTACAGTGTATATATGTAGCCCAGTCTTGGGTGCTTCACTCTAGGATGTCTGAGAGTTCTTGATTCTTCAGTCTCCCCTTTGTTGCATGACTGCCTCCCCGTCGCTCCCCTTGTCGGAGGTTGACACACCTTGTGCAGTAGGTGGATTTTGTGCACATTTTCCCTTTGATCGTACCTGGCGCCGCATAGAGGAGGAGAGGGGCTGCTGAAAGGGAGGCAGACATTCACCCGGCAGTGGGGGGAGGGCTGTTGAAGGGGAGGTTCCTCATTCACCCTAGCGGTGTGTGTGTGGATTTCGTGTGTATTTCTTTAGGATAGTCTTTTTATTCATCTGGTATACGTGACGAGGATAGTTTAGAAATTGCAAGTTCAGGAATGAAGTATGAGTACCAGAGTTGAAGTTTACATCGACATGAGAGAGAGAGAGAGAGAGAGAGAGAGAGAGAGAGAGAGAGAGAGAGAGAGAGAGAGAGAGAGAGAGAGAGAGCATACACCTAAAACAGAACAAACCTGCCATAACTGACAGTGATACCTGTAGGTACGTACTCATCTGGGCTGTACCTTCAGCGCAAGAAGGGCGCCCCGTTACCCTGTCTTTTGACGTTAAGTTGAGCGGGTAAATGAAATCGTAACGTGAAAAGGAGGATTAAAATGGACATCGGCAGCCAAGGAGAAAAAGCAGCAGGACATTCCTGACGATCCCCGGCACAAAGACCCGCCAGCAAGGGCTCTGCTGAACCATGTGACACTCTGCTGGGTGGTAACGCCCTGGTATCTTAGCTGTAACACTGTGGCACGAAGGTTGTGGTGACGGTGTAGTCGTCGCTTGGTAACGGTGTGATTGTTTTAAGGATATTACAACCTACCTGTTACCTGCAGTGGCACGAAGGTTGTGGTAACGGTTTACTTCAGCCAGGGACAGTGGTAGCAGCTAAGGCTGTGGTAACTGTAGCCGACGACCCCTGTCGTTACCTGCAATTGACTGACATTTTTCTGCGACAGGCATTCTTCACTCCTCCTCCTCCTCCGCCTCCAGTCACAGGAGGCGGGCCAGTTTCGCTTTGTGTATGTATTCCCCCCCCACCCCAAGACTACAAAAGCCTAGTTGGTATTTTTGTGGTCTGTTTTTTTTCTTTTTAATCTGGTAGACTTCCAGTTGATTTACCCTGTATGTTTCACATTTGTGGCGTTGGTTATTCCCGTGGAGGGAATCTGTTGAGTGGTAGTTCACCATGACGGTAAGATAGAGAGTGTGGTAGATGCTGTGTCTATGTTGGGTTAATGATCCAGTATTGGGATGGACCGACTCATGGTAGCTAGGGGACGACGGTTGCCTTGTTACATCGGTGCTGTGGGGTGAGGGGTTAAGATGTCAGTAATTGACTGGAATTTTATGGATGCAATTTGTGGGCTGATGCAGGGTTCGAACCCTTGTTGGATCGTACATAAATATGGCTCTTGAAACCAGCTGACCATCGACTTCCTCCAAAAGAGGATACGACAGTACGACACCGTGGTTGATGGTTGTACCGTATCTTAACTTGAAGGCGTTAACCCTCTTGGTTTTCATACCTCAGCGCTGGCCGCAACTCTCCCTCGAACCTCACAAAAATCCATCAAGTCAGTTAACAATTTACGCTGCGTGTAAAGCATATTTGATCTTCTTCATCATGGGCGATCACTTCACGTCAAGGTGACGAAGACAAGGGATAAAGTTATTCTGAGCCGGACCCTCTTGTGATGGAGGCCCTGCCTCTGTTGGTAACTTTGTAGCGATGTCAACCTCCACCTGATTGGTGGCACTGCCAGCCTCCACTTGTTTGATACCATTGCCCTCCACCATCCACTGCCATCCTCTACCTTCCTAATTAGTACCAGTTGCCAGCCTTCTCCTGCCCAGTACCCGTGCCAGCCTCGACGGTAGATCGTTGGCTCCTGTGGATGAAAGTATTTCACTGCGCGCGCGTGCGCGCGCACACACACACACACACACACACACACACACACACACACACACACACACACACACACACACAGTTGCTTTTACTGGTGTTACCAAAAAGTATATCTTAATACAACTTGGAATAAAGATGATTATATAAAGATTTTTATTAGAATTAAGGATATTGTGAGTTAAAAGGTTATACATATTCCGTGTCTACATATTTGACTAAATCTACCAATGTTTGGAATTACAAAATATTATTAAGTAATGGTAAGTACCTGCAGTAGGTTATTGTTTTGGGAACCACCTCGATATGTGTAAGTTCAGTGACTTATGTGGTACTATTTAAACTTTGTTTTATTTCATACAAGTAAACTTAACGTAACATCAAGAGAGACTGTATTTACCAGGCCCTTACCGTGCGGTGGGATGTGTGGGTCGGATGATTTTCCATAACCCCCACGCCTCCCTCCCTCCCTCCCGCTCAGGACAGGTGGTTGGCTGGGAATCTCGAGTTATTGACAAGCAGGAATGTGGAACACGGGTTGTCGGGAATGGCAGCCACTTAATGCTTGGATGTCTCGCCTGGAATGCTGAGTGCGTGAGTCGCTGAACCCCAGGATTCCCAAGTGGTAGGAGGAGAGGAGGACGATGTTAGGGTATTTGTGTAGGGAGAAGGTAGTGGTGTGGGATGTCATCTTTTGATTACCAGTCCTTAAGACGACTGACCTCGAGGCATATGTGGAGTCAACGAGGAAAGTGGATCTTCGTGTGTTGACGCTGGTAACGATTTACTTAATCATAAGTAACAGTGAAACGTAGTAACGGAAATACTAATACACTTGATGTGGATATTTGTTTGTGGAGGATGTTGCTTTGTGTGTAAGTCCACAGCATATGATGGAACAGAACCCCTGATTTTGGTAAAACTAAACCTTCGTGAAACTTTCTGAGCCACCGCTTGTTAGTTTAGGGTCTGGTGATCTGGCAGAGCTCTTCAGTAGACGGCTCCCGGCGGCGGCCGCCCAGACTGATAACATATTTGGGGGGATTGAAAAAAGAGCCGATCTCTATCGCTCACGGGATTACCGTGGGCAGTTCTGTGCGCAGCTTCGTATGTGTTGAGGAGGCGCATCGGTGTGTCACCCACAGGACTGGCTTGTCATTCAGTGCCCTAGGGTGCTTGACGGTTTACGTTTAGCCAGTGAGCCTCCTAGTCGCTGTGATGGCTGGGGCGAGCGGAGGATAGTGGGGTCTGGCCGACTGCGAGTAGCTGTACATATTTTAGGATGGTGGGTGACGGCAGGAACGGACGGAGGACAGCGAGGTCTGGAAGGCTGCAGAGCGCTATAGATATTTTAGGGTGGTTGTGACGGCTGAATGAGCGGAGGACAGTGGGGTCCAGATTTCGAGGAACTATAGGTATTTCAGGTTGGTGGTGACGGCTGGAACGAACGGAGGACATTGAGTTCTGGAAGGTTGCGAGGAGCTCTAGATATCTTGGAGTGTTGGTGACAGGTGGAACGAACGGAGGACACTGGGTTCCAGAAGGCTATAAAGAGTTACATATATATATATATATATATATATATATATATATATATATATATATATATATATATATATATATCTTAGGGTGGTGGTGACGCCTGGAAAAAACGAAGGGCAGTAGCGTCTGGAAGGTTGCGAGGAGGTGAAGATACTTTAAGGGACGTTAGTGACGATTATAATGGAATGATGAAAGTAGGGTCCGAGGGTTTGCGAGGAGATGAAGTCTTTATGGAAAGTATCACTTCGAAAAAAGTGAAGATGGTTAAAAGATGATTATGTGGGAGATTGTGGGCAGATGAATGCTACTGGGAGTTGGTGGGATTGTAGTAGATGGTGAATACATTCCGATAGTGAAGTAGTGGGTCATTTAAACGTTCAGAAAGATGGTGAAAATTTACAGACAGCCTGGAAAATACTGGAAAGTTGTAAATATTTTGTATGATGAAAATATTCTAGAAGGCTGTTAAAGGATAAAAACTTTCTGGAGAGCCAAAGTATGCCTGACAGTGGCACACGACAGCTGCTTCACTCATGATGGTGGCATATTGACACCTGCATCACACATGGTGTTGGCCTGACACTGGCGCAAGACAACTGCATCTTTCATGATGATGGCTTAAACCTGAACGAATCTTGACATGACAAAGTTTTTGTGTGCTTCGTTGTATTAAATACATGTATTGCATCAACGAGCTCCTAATATATCTAAAAGAAAAAAGAGAGAAAGCGCTAGTAATAGCATCGTGTTTATATGGTGTTGGATTCATCAAATATTGTCGATAGCTTAAAATTTTGATGCCTGGAGCACGAAAGCGGATACAAAAGCTGATGTATAACACCATAGTTACGGTGGGAGATATGAACAGTCTAGTGACAGTAAACCACGAGGGTTGGAATGTTGGAAGATGTGAGCCGTAGGCTGAAACCACGCTAACTTAACCCCCTACCCTCACCCCAACCCCTCGGCTGGCTGCTCGAGTGGCCGCACAGGTAAACAAAGGTGACCCCACGACGCTTGTTAACGCCACGCCCACTTCCGCTCACGCCTTTGACCACGGGGAAGTTGTCGCCTTGTCGCACCCAGTTTGGTGGCCGCGTGTCGTCGAGGCTTCCTGATTGTCTCCGAGTGTTCCTGGGGTTGTTTCGTTAACCCCAGGTGCCGGGAGGTGAGGTCATGGTGATTGTCCTAGAGCGTGGAGGCACGAGAACCTACAGGGAGGAAGAGGAACGGCAACAGAGGGTCACTGAAACACGCACGAGGTGGGAAGGAGGGAGAGGAACAAGTACACTGGTGGGAAGATGGAAAGGAGAGAGAGAGAGAGAGAGAGAGAGAGAGAGAGAGAGAGAGAGAGAGAGAGAGAGAGGAACACACCGTACGAAAATGCTGAATGAGAATTTGAGACCTGGAGTGGCGGAAGAATTGGAAGGAGGGGAGAATCGAGTGCAGGAAGGGTGGAGGGAGGTTGATGGGCAGGAAGGATAGGAGACGGGCAGGTGAGGAGAGGACTTACAGAGGATAAAGGGTCCTGGCTCCTTGTTACAGCCACGTGAAGGCCACTTTTTCCCCTCCGTTAGGAAGTCCGCCTGAGGCCAAAGACTACTGAATATACAATGAATAATGATTAAGTTTTTATGAACAGGAAGGTATATACTTATTCTTTTTTCACAATACACGTGATTTATTCAGATTATAATACTCCTCGATTGAAGAGGAGGTTCGGGGATGATTCAAGTGTTACCGTGTGCTAGGGACTGGCTGACGGCTTATCAAGTACAGAGATGTGGGAGTCACCCGGGGATGAGACGGGGGTCAGAGGGGAAGAACACGGAGTCCGGATCTCCGTCGCCTGTTCTGTTTTCCTTTTAACTCCTTACAGGATATCGTGCTCAGGCGCCCCTACCTTGCCTTTGTTTACTGGACGTACCTTTCACAGTCCTATCTCCTCGTTCCTCGTGAAACTATCCCCAAGAACGTTATCATCTGGACTTCCTACCTCGACCAGTCCACCTAGGACATTCTCACGTGAACATACTCTTGCGGACTTAGCTCTAGACATTTTCTCCGGGTCTCTCCTCCCGGAGGATCCACCTCGTGGATATTTTCCCCCCTAGACTGTCTCCCCTTTTGTTCGTAGCTGGTGTGGTCCAGGGGCGGTGGTCGAGGGCTGCCGTGGCGCGCGGGCAGACGGAGGAACACGCCGCTACCATTCCCCCCTGTGTTTGGTCCCACAGGAAGTCTTTGTGGGTTTTCCTCGTGGTTAGGTAGGTCCAGTTGGTGTGAGTTTTTTACCGCGTTCGTCATTGTGACGTTGGTGAAGGGCGATGAAAGGCGGCTAATGGGTCAGGTCGGTCATTGATTTCATCTTACCTGCGGCTGATGGTGGGGGGTGAAGGAAACTGGGGAGATGCTGATGGTCATCTTCCCTGCGGCAGATGCTGGGGTGGAGGAGACTGGGGAGATGCTGATGGTCATCTTCCCTGCGGCAGATGCTGGGGTGAGGAGACTGGGGAGATGCTGATGGTCATCTTCCCTGCGGCTGATGCTGGGGTGAAGGTATCTGGGGAGATGCTGATGGAGTGCTCTGGGTTTATCTTAGTTGTCCTGCTGGCCTGTTCTTTCGTAGATAGATTACGAAGAGATGTACAGCCAAGACGCCGTGTGATGTGGCTTGTGAGGGAGTGTGTGGGGGGTAGTGAATGAACACGGTGCCTGGAGGCAAATGAGGGACGACAGGGAAAAAGGAAATGAGATGTGATGCAAGAACACGGTGTTGAGGGGTTTAACGACGGGTGAGTGAGGGGGAAAAAAAATCTTGTGGACCCGGTGTGAGGCGGCTGAATGGGGGAAAATGAATGAGACGCATTTGTAGTATACGTCGAGAAGGGGCTAGCGAGGGTGGCTGTTTGAAACAGTGAGCGAGAAGTACGTATTTGTAAGGAGTCTCGTGAAGGGACCAGAGGGGAGGACCTCTGGTGGGAAACTAAGTGATAAGTACTGTGGTACAAGGGCGACTCTGTTACCCAGTGACTCGATGGTGTTGAGGTGTATTTCTGTGTCACTGGCAGTCTTGAATTCCACAAAGGCGCAATTAAAGCCTCTTCTTGCCGCCCTTGTCCTCCCCGATGCCCTCTTGCCGCTAGGGCCTCCCCTGCCAATACCCAGCCCGTCATTCTGATCACCGATGCGGTGGTCACATAGCACTTCTCCTCCTCTGCTCGTCTCCTGCACTGTTCCATTCTCTTAGTTATGCTAGTTTTGAGTTCACGGGTTCGAGATGTTTCGAGAAGTGTGTGGTTGATAGTGATACGGTTTAGAGTGAGAGTAGAGTGAGGGAGGAAGCAGAGGAGCGGGCGCTCTGTAGCGGGACGGTCTCCAGGAGTAGTATTGTGCACGTTTTTAGTGACTATTGTGCACCCCAGGCCTCCCCCGGGGCCTTTTGTGCCCCATGCTGTCTTTCCCTTACCTGCCTGACCAGCCATCCCGCCCCCCTTGCCTTACCTTCCCCCTCTCCAACACACCTCTCATAAAGCCTGCATACCTCCTCCCCTCATGGCATTGGAGGGGATGTGCTGCAGGGAACACGTGGTCGTACGTTTTCGGCATTTAAATCAATTATTCGGTTTCATATATATATATATATATATATATATATATATATATATATATATATATATATATATATATATATATATATATATATATATATATATATATATATATATATATATATATATATAGTAATCGTTTCCATAACTGCTTATGATCAAAATGGACAAGATGGTTTGAATCTGAAGACATCAAGAGGACAGAGACAGACTCTTGAGAACAGTGTCGGTCTTTGAATGTCCCAAATGTTAGCAGTCGGAGGCTTGTGGCGCTGTATGAGACACTGCTGTAGCGAGGATGCAGGTGCCTGACGCCGGAACAGGGAAGCACAACACAAGATGCCTTCGTGCGGGGGATACCTGACCTTATCCCTGGTGAGTAGTGAAACATTGCGGGAGACGACGGGTGCTGCTGTAGGAGTCTAGTGCAGGAGACGACGGGTGCTGCTGTAGGAGTCTTGTGCGAGAGACGACGGGTGCTCCTGTAGGAGGAGTCTAGTGCAGGAGACGACTGGTGCTCCTGTAGGAGGAGTCTAGTGCGGGAGTCGACGGATGCTGCTGCTGGATTTCAACCTGCGGCGCATGGTAGGCTGAGCGTGCAGCAGACTAGTGGTCAGGCAGCAGGAGAGTTTAGCATGAGGCAGTAGTAGTGTAAGGACTGCCCAAAGCAGGGATGTCACACCCCAGCCGTCACGTGGGTGTCCAGGCGGACGGCATGGGTGATCGGGTGTCCGAGCCCCTGCAGTCTCATGGCTGTGGATCCTCTGTTTGCTTACACGTGTTGCACTGTTTGTTCTGCACGTGTTTCACCGTTTGTTCTACACGTGTTCCCCTGTTTGTGTTCCGTTCATTTTATTTCCTCTGTTTGTGCTTACGTCGCGTTGTTGACAGTTTGATTTCATTACGTTCTCAGGTGCTTGCACAAGTCGCAGCGTTGCTAACATGGTTTCATTGCCACTTCCATGAAATGGCTAGGGAGTTGGTTGGTTGCTTTTTCTCGTCTCCCCTCTGGTTGCATACCGTAGTGCTGCCCTCTGCTGCCATATCTCGCAGTATGTGTCTGACTAAAGCTATAATGCTTACCCACTGTTTGCACACGGCGCCAAATTCTCCCCTCCTTGCATATGGCGCCTCATTGTTTTCAGGGGCGTTCTTGGATTTCCCAGTGCTTGAATTTCTCACTGACTCAGCCTCTGGGAGTCGCATGCTTCCCCCAGTGCTTGCATAGGTTGCCTTCTGGTCAACGCTTGTCCCCGGGGCTCACATCCTCGTTTACATATGTTGCATTGGCGGTGCAGAATGGCTGCTATTGTGCTTGACTTCGTGCCGGATATTAGCTTGCGACCATTTTACATTATAGGATATATATATATATATATATATATATATATATATATATATATATATATATATATATATATATATATGTATATATATATATATATATATATATATATATATATATATATATATATATATATATATATATATTCTTATGAGACCACGGGGAAATGAAACCCGATAAGTTGCCAAGTGCACTTTCGTGTAATAATCACATCATCATGGCAGATACAAGAAAGAAATATAACAGTCAGTTGATATACAACGAGGAAACGTAGCTATGCTTATTTGTCTTATAACAGAGCTTTTTCATTTTTGAGCAAGTTTGCTTCAGACGAAGTAAGCGTCGCCAGGTTAGGAGAGGTTGAGGTGTTGGGCACCGAGTTGTGCTGTCTCCTGAGATGCGGGTTTTGTGGTAGGGTCCTCGTGGCACTCCCCAGGCGGTCCGCCAAGAGGCTTCCGTCATGCCCTGGCCAGCGGATGCAGCTCTCATGCACGTGGGGGGACGATGAGCACGCGCTGCCGAGACGGATGCAAGAGAAGGAAAAGTAATAAGTGAATAGAAAGGGAAAGATTGGAGATATATAGAACGTAGAAAAGATGTGTTAGGAGCAAGAGGCGAGAGATGAGAACCAGGATCGTGGAAGATAGACGAGGAGGAGGGTTAGGAGGAGGAGGAGGGTGTGCGTAATGTTCCCATGACCCTGCAAGCCTCACTGGGACACTACTTGCCCCCGTCTGCGCCTTAGGGTTACCTCCATGACAGATGTTACACACCTTGTACCTGTGTCCTGTTGGGTTACGAATGTCATCTGCATAGTTCCTGCATACGGTGGCGAGGGCTACAGACATGGAGGCAAGGAATAGAATCATCCAGTGTGTCGGCAGTACCTTGAGGTGGGATGAACGCAACATGAAACTGTCATTGAAGAGGTGTTGATTGTACTGAAGCATGACACTGCACTGAAGTTAATTTAAGAAAGAAATTAACACATTACTCTTGTGAGTGGCTTAGAATCACTAGCATGGAGTCCAGTAAAGGTAAGCTGTGCCGGTAGTAGGTCACACAATAGTCGGTAGGTTCTTGTAACTCCTGAAGTGATCAGTTTCTCATCGCTCACGTGGCTACGGGAGGCGGCATCCTCACCTTGCCGTGAGCCAGGTTGCGGCGGCGGGGTGGAGCGGGCGCGGTCATGGGGGCGCTGCTAGCATGCTTGTTCTTCACCCCGAGATTACCAAGGGGTCAGATGCCGAAGGACGCTTCCTCCGTGCTTGTATGTTCTCAGAGGCTGGGTAACGTCGTCTTGTAGTTGCGTTTTCTTTGTGGAACTTAGACGTTAAATCATTAATATTCCTACGTCTTCAGCAGTTGCTGCCACAGTCCTTGTGAGGGAGGTTATGAAGCCAAGACTTACTGGGTTGTGTGTGGTCATCTGCATGATGTTGTAGATGAATCGATATTGATTTCTTATTACAGGTAAGTTTGCTTAGAAGTCTAATGCAGTGGCTGAATTTAACATATACATTTATTTCCACAAACCTAACTACATCTGAAATTAACGTCGTAATGTATGGGTATAACATCTGACAGATGAGGATAGTGTAGTGCGTTATATAGGGCCACCTAGAGCCAGCCGGGGGCCCAGGGGCATGTGTTTAAAAGTTAGGGTCCATTTTCTAGTCTGGTCTTTTCATGTACTTTGTCTGTCAGTCTTTCTGTCTGCCAATCTCTCTCTCTCTCTCTCTCTCTCTCTCTCTCTCTCTCTCTCTCTCTCTCTCTCTCTCTCTCTCTCTCTCTCTCTCCATCTGGGATTTCCGGCCCCCATCCCTAAGGTAGGGGGGGCGGGCCTTGGGCAAGCTGCCTCATGTGACCACCCGCCCCACATCCCCGTCTGGGTGGCTGTGGTGGTAGGTGTGGTGGTCGAGGCCTGTTTGTGGTGTGAGACGCTCACTATTTTATTTCTGCCGCGGGAAAGAAAAAAAAAAAGGGAGTTTTTACAGTGCACTCACTCCTACCCATCCCGTGGGTGGGATGTACACAGGGTGCACGAATGGTTCAGCAACTGGGCCACAGTGATCGAATTATGACACACGTTACATCAGTGAACTATTTACAATAGACAAAGCTAAGACACTTTTCAAGTGTCGGGAGTGAAATATCGCTATGGATGGAATGCTTTTTCTTGTAATGTATGGTAGAAATTGCCTCTGAATTCACCGATTTACACTAGAGAAGTACGTAGTGTTGGAGGATGTGAGAGTAATGCCGATGGCAAGGTATATATATATATATATATATATATATATATATATATATATATATATATATATATATATATATATATGAGGTTGTTCTTGCTTCATGATATGAAACTAGAATTTTGGGCTAGTCCCATTTTCCTTTCATCTTGTCTAAAAATTTTTGGTTCAGTTCTTTCTTGCATTATCTTATTTCCCCCCACATGCAGTTACATCTTTATTGCAGTGAACGTCCTCTTCAGAGAGACAAACTTCAGACGTTCATGTGTCTCGGCGTACATTATGAGCCCAGTATGTTAAGAAATCCAGGAATCATCATATTCTCTATTTCCGTCGTGGATAACTATGTTATGTTTTTGCTTCACACACAAGCAGTTTGCCGCCCTGTTGAAGTGCGCATAATGCTGAGAAAGAAACGCTTACGATCAGTCTGTGTACCTCAGAAACATCAACAGATTTCAGAGCATTTGAGAACAGCAAACAGCTCGGTGTTTGCTCCTGACGCCGCACCTTAAATAGGAACGGCCAGTGTGTGTGTGTGTGTGTGTGTGTGTGTGTGTGTGTGTGTGTGTGTTACAACAGCAGCACTCCCGGCGGCTCCACGTAGAGCCCCATCTGTGTGTATAATTTACGAGGGATTGTGTCCAGGACCCGGGTGAGTAGGCGGTGTCCCCCAGACGCCGTTCATTCATGCTGCAGCTGGACCCTGGTCATCACCGGCTTGTGTGTTTTCCATTCTTTATATTATTTTTTTTTCACCGAGTCTCCACTGGCTCTTCAAGTCTCGTGTCTCTGTTTCTTTGTCATCCCTCCTCGCATCTCACCCCATTCCGATCCCCCCTGCATCCCTTGGAGTGAGTGAGGGAGGGAGAGTGAGTCTCCAGCAGGTGCTGCGTGGCGTGAGGGGTGGAAAGGTTAATGTACCGGGGGCGGGGACGTGCTCCCGGGGGACCTACTGCGCACTATCCCCGTCGCGTTGCCGCTGACGCCGCCGCCGCCAAACATGATCTCGGCACCACCACCACCACCGCCAGGCACGGCCACACACCAGCCTCGGCAGCGCATCACGTTGGCCAAGTGCGACGTGCACGGTAGCGGAGCAGGCATACCAGGCACGACAGCTCACCAGGGACATCATACACGCGAAGAGACCAGTATGAGCGATGAATGCGTCACGGCAGGGCACGTCAGTTACGTCAAGCACGGTAGGCACGCAAATACGTCAGGCGCAGCAGGCGTATCAGTTACGTCAAGCAAAGTAGCCACGTTACATGCGTCAAGCACGGGAAGCATGCCAGTTATGTCGAGCACAGCATGCGCGCCATGGACGTCAAGCACAACAGGTACATTAGTTACGGCAAACGCAGCAGGCACGTCATACACAACAGACGCGCTGTTACACCAGGCATTAGTGTGTACACAAATACATACATATATATATATATATATATATATATATATATATATATATATATATATATATATATATATATATAGCAGACACGACAAGCGTAGCAACACAGGAAGCACACCAAATATGGCAGATATGGTAACAGAGTGATAACACCCGACATGCTGAACACGGCAAGCACAGCAAGCACGCCATTGTATTACAGCAACTGTAGGAACTGAGTGGTGCGGTAGTCTGGCTGTACGCGACGCAAACAAGCTTGGAGAGCAAGCAGAACGGTACAGGCTCTGATTTTGCAGCAAGAGCGCAGGACATCACTGGTACAACAAGCGCATCACTGATGGTGCACGCAACAGCCTCATTACGTACGGCGCACACACACATACACACACAAAAAAAAAAAGCACGGCAAAGGCCTCAATCGCTCCAAGCACGGCGAGTATTGCGAGCTAATAAGGCTTATCAAGCACTCCAGTCTGGAATAACAAACACATTGATTACTGCCAGCCATATCGAGCAGTCTGTGCACAGCAAGCACACTCAACACTCCAGCAGTGTGAGCACGACAGGCTCTCCATTATTACGAGCATTGCATACACTTGGCTTAACGCAGGATCATGAAGATGGCTACACACGCCGGGTAACGCGAGCATATTGAGCAGCGCAAGCACTGCAAGCACTGCAACCTTAACAGACTTTCACAACACAGCAAGTTCATTAAGTTCGATGGCGGAGATTCACATCACGGCAAGTTGATTAAACTTGTCACCGACAGCAATCACATCTAACACACCGGGCATGGCGGAGGCAGGAGGTACAAGCACGGCAAGCAAGCAGGCAGGCCAGGCAGGCAAGCAGGCAGGATATGACGGCATCTCCAGAGGTGAAGCTGATGCTCTTCCCGAGAGTACAGTAATTTGCACGGTGTTATGTACCCACGCCGCAGCTGCATGACCGCTGGAGATGACTGGAGATCAGCTGTTGGAGAGGCGTGGGAGGGAGGTTGGAGAAGGCTGACTGGTGCGGCAAGGCAGGGGGTATGGGGGGTTCAGAGGTTATGGCTGCCGAAGGAAGTAGCTCCGCTTGATTATGATTGTCTCTGGTGCAGGTGAGGTAAACGCGGAGGTAAGTGTTGTGGAGTAGCGAGGATTGAGGAGCTATGGTGAGGAGCCGAGTGTCCCCGGGATGAGAAGTAGTAGGTAAGGGAAGGACTGTCCCGAGGCAGAGGTGGACGTGGCCCCAGGCGGGGGTTTGAGGAGGGGAAGTGTCCCGGGGTGGAGGATAGTCCGAAGACAGAGTGAGGGATGTGTCCCCCAGATGGAGTGAAAGGGGGAATGAATGTCCCTAAGTGAGGGAAGAGAGGGAAGTGTTCCCAAGTTGGGATAAGGGGGGGATTATTCCCAGGTGGGGGTTTCCTCTGGGGAGAAGTTGGGAGTTGGGGGGAGGGGGGAATAAAGGATGAGTGTGTGGAGGGTGAGTGTCGCCAGGTGTGGGGGAGGTGTAGCGTTACGTGGGTGACCACTTTGGTTCCTGTGGTAGCGCAGGGCTTCGCTTGGTACGAGGGGGCAGGGGTGGCGTGAGGTGAGGGGTAGACACTGTGCGGCAGACTCACACCAGGAGACACAAGAGGGACGCTCAGTCTGGCCATGGAGCATACTCCAATACCTCTTATCCACACAGTGTATCTCTTCTCTGTGAACATCACCCCCTCTCACCACCCCGTATTCCTAACTCCTTCCTTAATAGGTGCTCCCTGCCGCATCGTGTAGCCTCCCCTCTTGCACCGTGTAGCGTCCCCTCCCGCACCGTGTAGCGTCCCCTCCCGCACCGTGTAGCGTCCCCTCCCGCACCGTGTAGCGTCCCCTCCTACACCCCAGAGCCTCCTCTCCTGCACCGTGGAGCGTCACCTCTCCCCCCGGGACTCACTGCCGTTCATTATTACCGTGTAGTATTACGAGGAGGCCGAGATATAGCGGAAGGTTGCTCCGCCAGCTGGAGGCTGGATGTGTACGTGCGTGCTTGCGGAAGGAAGGCCGAGGTATAGACAATACAGCCTCACGGTGTAGGAATCTGGAAGTATGCTGTAGTAGGATCAGTCTCGAGAATCCACGAACACATACTGAATGATTACGTCCGTGAAACAGCTTGGAGTTGAAGGATATGATATACACTTGCATAGGCGTGAGTATTGTGCACGCCTGGAGTGGTAAGTTGGCTATAATTCTCGTCTTGTAATGAGAGGACCGGGGATCGGAAGCGCTTGTGGTCCATTAACTGTTGATTGAGTAACATCGAGGACTGGGGAGCCTCCCTCGATGTTTTGTACACACCCGCAGACAACCTAGGGTGGTGGCAGGTCGGGTGGTACGTAAGAATATTGACCAACTATCCTGTGGAAGAGGTCATCTTGCTACACGAGCAGTGACCCTCTCCCCCCAGCACCTGGCCCGTATCATTGACCTCCTCTGTGGTCATTGCCACAGCCTCTATAAGCTCTTCGCGCTCTGCCTCCACCTATCCCTAGACATGTACCCCTTCACCCATGGTATCAGTATGATTATACAAATAAAAGACTTTAATCATTCATGAGCCCGGTCGTTGGTCGGCGTCGCAGGAAATCTGTGGTGTGGGAGGCTGGTTATCCTGCTTACACACACACACACACACACACACACACACACACACACACACACACACACACACAGGTGTTAAACTCTCCTCGCGTAACACACCCATTGATCACACATTTTAGTAACATGATGATAAGCAAAGTAACTTGTCAGAAAGAAATGGAAGGATCTGCTTTTACTGCATTATGGATGTGGATGAATGAAATAAGCAAAGCGATGAAGATGTAAAGACTGACAGGATGCTGAAGGTTTGTGAAGTTTTATGACGGTTCTGAAACTTAAAAAAAGAGACGAGGCCTTTCAAGTGTGGGGACTTCCTCCCCGTAGTGTAGAGATTGGTAATTAGAATGCATTCATCACCACTGGATTACATACGAGTTTGTTGATACCAAGAATTTGACATGTTTCGTTTATTATTATTATTATTATTATTATTATTATTATTATTATTATCATTATCATTATTATCATCATCATAAAGGTGGCGATAATGCATTTCGATACATTAGATTTTTATTTTGATATTGGACAAGGAAAGCCACGACCTCTGTGAACATGCACACACAAAAAAAGACATTCCACTATGATACAGGGCATGTTCGATTCCCAGGAAGCACATAACTGCTTTAATCAGTTAGATATGATGCACAACACCCAGTTCATGGGCCATGACTAACGAGCAGAGTAGCATGAAGACCGGGTAACTATGCGCATACATTAGTATACCCGAGTATGATAGATATGTCGATATACTGCGGGGAGCAGAGCCTTTACTGGAAGCCGTTTTGGCTGGACTTATGGTGCGGATGAAAGGGGCCGCCGCGTAATCAATGTATTTTAATCCCTAATGGTGAACTTGGCATGCAAAGCTGCCGGCGAACACGACCCTCGGAAAGATGGCTCTTTCGGTCGTCTGGGAAGGTGACTCTGTTGGTCGTCTGGAAGGGCGACACTGTTTGGTCGTCTGGGATTGCGGCTCTGTCGGTCGTCTGGGAGGGCGACTCTGTCGGTCGTCAGGGAGGGCGGCTCTGTCGGACGTCAGGGAGGGCGGCTCTGTCGGTCATCTGGGAGGGCGACTCTGTCGGTCGTCTGGGAGGACGGCTCTGTCGGTCGTCAGGGAGGGCGGCTCTGTCGGACGTCAGGGAGGGCGGCTCTGTCGGTCGTCTGGGAGGGCGGCTCTGTCGGTCGTCTGGGAGGACGAGCCTTTGGTTCCTTTGGATGATCTAGTGTGACGGCGGCAGCGAAATCCAGCTGCCGCCTCCCAACTGCCGCCACAAATGCACAAACAGAGAGGAAAAAATACAGCTGTTGTATGAGGGCCCAAAAAACAAGCAGTCAAAACACGGTGTCCGTGCTCCCGCCTTCCGCACATCGATTATCATCAAGCCGTACAAAACAGCAATATGGGGGGGCCGGCCGGCCACAACACCTCCCCCTACCTTTCCCCTTCGGAGCCTCCTGACCTCCTCTCCCCTGACCGGCCAACCCGCCTCCCCTCCCCTCCCTCTTTCTCTGACCCCTCGTACCTCTCTCTCTCTCTCCGTGGGGCTCTCTTTATGCCCATTCTTTATCGCTCTCAAGCCTTTTGTCCACGATAAGTGACAGTCGCCGGATCAGTTTCAGATCCACCCCTTTCCCTGAAACGCACGGACTTCCTGGTCCACCATAACTACCCTTCGGTTCCCCGTCAGTAAGGACCACAGCCCCCCGGCCCCTTTCCTTGTTATTCGCTGCTCCCAGGGGGCCGTCCTGGAGGTCCTCAGCTGGCAGGAAACCCGTAAAAAAGGGAAAAATAGCCATTGTATCGGCGGGTCGGAAAGGCGATATCGACGCCTTAGACAAATCCTGGGGTGCTTATGATTTGATATAATAATGGTTTATGCGGATTAAAGGCCAGGTCGAGCGGGGCTCAATACTCACTCCCCCGGGGTGGGCATCACACCTCCGGGGGAGGGTTTTAAAGGCTTACCGTAGGAGATTCATGAAGGCTTCCACTCATGGGGTTTACTGGAGGTTTGAATCATGGTTTTGACTGAAGGGTCTACCGTCAGGTTTTGCTGAGGGATCTGATCGTAGGTTTTAATCAAGATTCTACTCAGAGCATAAGCTACCTGAAGCGCAGGTAAGGGGCCTTAGTTCCTACTTACCACTCAGCGTGTTGCTAACATAGGAAGTCTTCTGTTGCCACCAGCCAATTAACGTCGTCCTTACATACAGACTCGCGAGTTACCAACCGGGACCGTATGAAGAGTCAAGGGCCCGAATGGATATTGATTTTGATATGCGGTGAACGTATCATTACTTCATCGATACTTTATCATATATCTAAAGACAGTCACATGTTAAAGAGTTAGATAAGAGATCTGCGTTATTTTTCATTGCTCACTAATAGGATCAGTGTAGCATCCTTAGGACCACATTAGTATATAGCGCTTAACAGATTGGGGCTGGATTATTTTTGTTTCCCGTTAGATAATACAGGCTGGACCTGACAGGTAATGACTGGTGTTGATTACCGAGTGGTTTTGATGGCTGATGCTGGCTCGTGTCCGAACTGACGACAGTTCTCTGACCGCTGGCATGTCCTTCTTTGTTGCTCTTGGTGTCACGTCCTGGTCATTGGAGACTGTCGTACTCATCCTTCTCTGGGGTATGACATTTTTCCTTCAGATGTCATTTAAACGTAAGCCATTAGAGGTCTGCAAGTGTGGTTTAGCTTGGGTAAAGGCGGTTCTGTGTTAGCAGACAGGGAGACTGGTACTGAAGTAGCTACTGCGTCAGAGTGAGGTAGGAAAACTCAAGTTAAGTAATCGCCATATTTTGAGCTTTGTTTGATGGAGGTGTGTGTGTGTGTGTGTGTGTGTGTGTGTGTGTGTGTGTGTGTGTGTGTGTGTGTGTGTGGTTGGTGTGGTGAGGGGCGGACACATGAGACGCGTGTCCCTGGACACTGTGAGGGTGGCGGTAGGTGAGTGTGTGTTGTGCCAGATGTAATCCCTGGAGTGTTTTTTCCTTGGAATGTATCACTTAAAATGCCTTCTCGTTACCGGCTTGTTCTTCGTTTATACTGCAGAAGAGGGTGAGGGGCAGTGTCCATTGCTGCAGTGAGATACACAAAGGAGGTTGACTGTCGTGAACAGAAGACCTCAGATCGACGTACCGTTATGCCCAGTGTAACGTGATTTCCATGTTTGGGTCGGACTGTTTTTAGCTTAAGTTAATCGGCGACTAAAACAAATGTCTACGTTTTTTTTTCTTTTGAAATTAGCTTGCCAGTGTTGGTTCAAGTGGCAAGGGTCAGATCGACCTCATTTGTTTGCTTCCAACCAGAGGACAGCGTTTTAGATAATGGTCGTGTATGCAGCAAGACAGATGGCGTGCTTGCTCACACTTGCACAGCGTATAAGCACCGTGAGGAAGGAGGGAGGGTGGGGGTCTTATGCCAGGGGGGGGGGGGGGTGCGGCGGGAGGCCATCTGTCCAAGACTGTAGTTATATTGACGCCGGTAATGGCCCGTCACGGTTGCTAATAGGTTCTCCATTGCCAGGTGAGGACCTTACTGTGGGGATGGTAATTATTAATAAGAGGACCATTGAGGTGGTTTATGTGCGGCAGGGACGGAGTTGCTGACCGTGGACACAGAATGGACGGATGTGGTGCTCTGACCTCGAGTGTGGTGCTCTGACCTGAGACTGTGGTGCTCTGACCTGACTGTGGTGCTTAGATTTGTGTGTAGGGAGGAGGGAGTTACAGGACCCGAGGGGCCAACACGTCCCCGGCAGTAGGAGAGTGCCACTCTTGCTGAACCACACGCAGTTACTGCAGGACTCATCCCATCACCCGGAACATCAGACTCTCCGTGCGAAATGGAAACTCACCTCTGCTTCACTTGCTCCCCGCTGCTCCTCCCGCCTCGCGATTTCCAAATAACCGCTGAAATCTTGGAATATGGAGCGTGGGTGAGTGGCGTTGTGTTAACACGATGGTGTGGGGTGGATGATATAGTGTAGGTTCTGAAGTGCAGTGTGCTTTGGATGATGTAGTGCAGTGTGATGCGGGTAGTGTGGTGGAGTGTGGTGTGTGATGGTGGTATAGGGTTAGTGATGTAGTGTGTTGTGGGTGGTATGGTATAGGTGGGATGGAAAGTGGGGTCTGCAGGTAATGCCAGTAACTGATTACCCTGGTGGTGTACCCCTATTCCCCCCACCTCCCTGGCGGCCTTCCCTTGAAAACCGAGTCCCCGGGTCGCGGGTAACCCAAGCCGGGCCCTCCACGTCACGTGCCCCGCTGCCCACACGCCGTGCGTCCACACCTCCACCCACATCATGCGTTCACACTCCCGCCCACATCCTTCGCTGGCACACCTACATTTACTCCCACCCACCCACGTCTCACACACACACACACACACACACACACACACACACACACACACACACACCTGGTAATCTTCAGCCCGCCCATAAGGTCACTCATCAGCCCACGCAAACGACCTAGCTCCCACCTGCCAGTCCGTACCTTTATAATGCCGGAGAGTTGATTGTCACCATGAATTAGGCATACGGTATTCCCGTGCACGTGCGAGGCCGTGGCGGCCGGAGCACGGGAGTCAGACTGGAGAGCAGGAGGCCGATTGGGAGGTGCTGGCCTCCTGGATGCAGACAGACGTGTGGCTCGGCATGACCCCGCTGGTGCGAAATGTTGGTGTCTGATGAAACGGAAAGACGTGTTGACAAGTGGAAAGTCGTACGTTTATCTGAGGTGAATTCAAGCCTCGCCCTTATGACTTGGTTACACCACGAAGGACCAAGTTGCGATGTGCGTGTGGGGTGGAGTATAGTTTATATAGGCAAGATTCCACAAGGGTTCTGATAATGAAAGTAATAGATAGATAGGTGTTTTAGGGGCGATTACCAACCCTTCTCACGTATGGCCATTGATCTAATGTCTTTAGCACTCACAGTCAATTTCGAAAGGCATGGACTTAGCTGATAACACCCCCCCCCCCCAGAAGACACATGCAATATAATCCGCGGGTTGTATGTATCCTTCTCAGTTGCTGCGGTGTTACTCCCCTTCCTCCGTACCGTGGTTGAGACACCGTCAGCAGGTCACGCACATCACGCACAGCAACCTGAGCTGCGTTACTCTACCCCCAGGAATTATTCTGTGATCCCTGTGGGTCTTGATAACACTCATGACACAGCCAGGCAGCACCGTCGACTTCATCAACCACTGCAGACGGTCCACTTGTATCCACTGTGTCTTCTCTACCCTGAAATGTTTACAGTGAAAATTGGAGAGAGATATTCTCTATGTTCTGCCACCGTGATGAGTCTGTTGTCCATCTGGGATCACGGCTCACAAGAAGATCAACAAATTGAAAGCCATGGATCATCCCAGCTCAAGTCTAGTCTTAGAGCACGGGTCGGTGGGTTCCTTTATAGCCTGAGTGAGTCTTCCACGTGACCTGACCCAAGACGGGTGTCGGGTCAGGCCAGGGCGTGAGAGGGGCGGCGGGGAAACACCCATGACAGAGGTCAGAGTCTTTCGTCACCCAGGTGTACGGGCGTGAGGTGGGCGGTACGGTGGACGGCCGTGTGTGTGTGTGTGTGAGTGTGTGTGTGTGTGTGTGCGTGCAGACAAAGTTACAAGAGTCCACATCTGATATCACGTTCTTCACCTCACAATTAATTTGAAACATGAATTTTTTTTGTTTTGTTGATACATTGACCATTATAATACTTCTAGCCAGTCATTAGCTTGTACCTTGACGGGATACGTTAATCCAGCAGAACTTTAATTGCTTGAACAAACGCTACGACCCTTGAGCAAGATGGCACGATCCTTCAGCACCACGTTAAGACCTTCAGAAATGATGTTACGACCCTTGACCATGACCTAAGTATCCTTGAGCAGAACACGACTGGATGACTCTCGAGTATGTTAACATGACGTCTGGCCTGACCCGTATGAGTCAAATGCTTCGTCAAGCCATATCACCTCGGGATTCGAACCGCTGTGCTCAGAGGGTCGTAGCCTCATGCCCAAGGGTCGTTCTGTCGTAATCAGTGGGTTACTGTACATCATTTTGTCCCTTCAAGCCAAGCCACGCCAAGCCATTGGCGAGCAGCCACTGGTCGGTGGTCGATGGTAACCAAGTAATGAGGCATCGTTTTCAGCGACGACTGGTATTGTCAAGAGGTGGTAGGTGAGGGGCATTGCATGGCGTGTGTTGCGAGATGGGAGTTTTGTCGGCGGGTGTGTGCAGGGAGGCGGAGGTGGCGGGCGGTCGGTCGGTCGATGATGATGGCCGCAGCCGTGATACGGTAGGTCAACACTGTGACTGATATTGAGGTAAGGTCGCCCTCCCCGCGGCACCAGAGGCTGTCTGTCTATATCGGGGAGGGGGAGAGGAAGCTAGGAGAGCGATCGCATATCCAGCAGCGGAGAGGAGTTGGACTGACAAACACATTCCCTAAGAAATGAATAATAGACTCAATATTGAATATATTAGTGAGCTGTTGATATGTCGAGAAGCAGATCAAAAGGCAGGTCCGTCCTCATGATCTTGTAGCTTGATGTTGCTGTGGGTAAGTAACCCCGTAACCCAGGATTGTCAGGCTTTGATCAGTATTGCCGCTTTGTGAGGGGCTGCTCCGTCCAGCGGGACAAATGAGACAGTTGATGAAAGGTCAGCAGTCCACATATATCATATACGGATCGAACCCCGGCGTATAACAGTAAACGTTAAGGGAAGGACTGGGATGAAAAAAGTGAAGTAGGAGGAAAGAAAACATTATAATGATAAATGATGGAGATAATAAATAGAGAGAGGGAAAAGGATGGCGGAAATTAGGGTTTAGAGGTAAATGCTTTAAACAGACAAGACGCATTGTGGGAGAGAGAGAGAGAGAGAGAGAGAGAGAGAGAGAGAGAGAGAGAGAGAGAGAGAGAGAGAGGTCAGATATCTGGACGTATGCAGAGTAAAGGCGGACAGAGAGGCTGGGTGGAGGCCGGGAGAGAGAGAGAGAGAGAGAGAGAGAGAGAGAGAGAGAGAGAGAGAGAGAGAGAGAGAGAGTGGAAGGAGGGAGGGAGAGGCTGTGTGAGAGGGAGGCTGGGTGGAGGGCAGGTGGGAGAGTAAGACAACGGGAGTTGGGGGGGAAGGCGGGGTCTTCCCTACCCCCGGGCCGTGATGGCAGATCAAACTGGGCGACTCATTAGTGAGAACTGTTCTTGTGTTGCCGTGTTTGTTAACTCAGACGCCCGGTGTGTGTTCACAGGGGCCGCCGCTCTCTGTTTGTGTGTGCCGGGGGAGGTGCGTGTGCGTGTGTACGTGCCTGTGCTTGTGTGCCAACATTCGCACACGTCCGTGTCTGATGCGTGTCTGTTCCAACCGCTGTAGAGCGCCCCTCTCTCTTCACCGTATTCACTCGTTGCATGTTGGCATCTCTAGTGGTTACCTGTCATCATCATGACGTGCAGTGGGCGTGGGTGTGGGCCATGGGCGTGGCGCCACGTGTCCCTGGTATTGCTGGACCACATTCCCACCGTGTGTGTGTATGTGTGTATGTGTGTGTGTGTGTGTGTGTCTGTGTGTCGCTCCCATCCCATTCTGGGAGTGATGTGGATTGCGAATACGTTTAACGTAATTGTTCTGATAATATATTACAGAATTTTTTCTGTATACTCCTGTATACTCGTGGTTTTCAACTTTCTTTCCACTGAAGGCGTCCTAAACTCAGTGATCACATTTTGCTGCACTGATGGTCATTGTCAGTGCTTCTTACCTGCGTTAAGAAGGCATGTGAGAGCCAGTTTTTTTTTTCTTGGTTATATTAGAGAGGTCATAAAGATGTAATCCTTAGGCAAAGTTCATGTTCAAGAAATCTTTCAGAGTTCGGTGAGGTAAATATTCTCTTGGACGTAAAATGTTGCAAATTAGAAAAACAAATATTGAAACTTTTTGAGATAGAGTTATATTTCAGTGGTTTTGTCTGACTCAAAAGAAATGACAAAGAAAAAGACAAAACTGACCTGTAGGGTGTTTACTGCCCTTAATGAGACACTTGGGCAGGATGAGATTTATAGATTCCCTTTAAGAGGGACATTAGCCAAGCTTTTTCTGGGTTGCATCTGAGAAGTGGTTGAGTTAACTTCCCCTTACGCGCATCTAATCCATACTAACCATTCAGGTGAAGCGTCGTCACCCCATTCATCGTATATATAATCTGGCCTGAGCCAGGTACTCGTTTTATCGACCAATCCTTGAGTGTGGATGAACAGCTGGGTTGACCGTGGACCGAACTTAGGAGTCGAACCTGTGCGCTCGACGCCGGGGGCGGCCCCAGCACACAGCCACAGGTATATGATCGTGTCCATGCTGAACCAGTCAACACCAAAATGTGCATTGATTCGTTTTCTTAAACAAAAAGGTCGCATTTTCTCTGCGAGGTAAACCGTCGTTACCTTTGTGCTCGTAAGAGTGAGAGAATTCAGACCACGGTAGTACAGTAGTACACCCCTCCCCCCTTTGTAGTTAAGGCCATCTAATCACATTTATGTTAATCAGTCAGCGTCATACGCCGTGTGAGAATAACGGGCCATTTCCCCTGATTCAATAATGGTATAATCTAACCCACATCACATTATCGGGCCTATAATTTACCGTGGCGTGTAATCGATGGGACCCGTGGTGCTCGCTAGCTATTTTCTCAGCTGCACGGTAACGCTTGCCGGAGCACGTGCCGCTGCGTGCGGGTGTACGCCCGCAGGTGGAGCGGTAGCCCGGGTGTCGCTGCCTCAGACGGCCTCGGCAGCTGTACAGCTGTACTGTTTATCCAGATGATTGTACGTGGAGGTTCGTACAAGTTTAATCATATACGAACACCTCAGATACATATATGAACACCTCAGACACGACGACACGATCCTTTGAACAGGGTAGTACATTTCTTGAAGAGGTTAGCACACGACAGTACAACCTCTTAGTACTAATGTCCTGACCTTACGGGTCAGGTCAGAGGCCAGGCCATCGTACCCGTTTGTGGACAGTAGTCGTACCGTCGCGCGACGTGCTGAAGGATCGCACCGTCGTGGTCGAGGAGTTAAGTGGAGCCGATAGGACGGGACGCCTTGCTTCATCTCGATAAGACCTAACAGTTAAGCTGGCTGATCTGATCATTTCAGAAAGGAAAATAATCATAAGACGATAAAGTAGTAGCTTTTTAGAGACAATTAAATGGATTTTAGTACATCTTACACCAGTAGACTGCGAGTGAACAGTGAGTGAAGGTGTATAGTAAGCGTAGGTGTACATTGTGCACTGAGAGAGTGAGTGTGCGTGTACAGTGAGTGAGATTTCCTGAAGATCTTGGTCCTGTTGAAATCCTGGGAAAAAGGGAGGTGTACGTATAGTTCTCATCACGTTATGTACCACCTCACGTTATATACCACCTTACGTGCTGTGGCTTGGACAAGACATCACAGGCACTCAACAAACGATTTATAGAGTCACAAGAATAAGGTAAGTATGAGGTAAATTAGAGATGTGATGAGTGTCCCAGATGTTCAGTGTATAGATACAAGGGTAGTACAGGATGGGTCAGTCACCGTGTATAATGGAGAGGAGTGTTATATACTGAGTTATGTACCAGAGGTGGGCGGAGAGCTCGTATTATGATCAGTGCGAGGGTACACGCAAATTGTTGTTGGAGTCGGTACATTCGTGGAGAGCTGAATGACGTACTTTTCAAGGTACAGAGGTGGAGTGAGGGAAGGTGGGATGGAGAGGGTGTGATTGAAATGAAGGGGTTGTGTGGGTGTGAGGGGATAGTTGATGAGAACAGAGGGGTATGGTGTGGTGTGGGTGGGGTTTTAGTTTGGGTAAAGGGGTTCGGATGGGTTGGGGGGACGTGGTGATAGAGTAAGAGGGGTTGTGGGTGGCCTTTGTCTGGTGGGTATCTTAACGCCACTTTGGGATGAAAAAGGTGATGCTGTCATTTTACGGCGCGGGGGCGGGATGACGGATGGTTGGGGACGGTGACTGGGGTGTGTGGGGGCTGGAAGTTATCTGGGAGACGTGGGTGGTATTGAAAAGGCATGGGTCTTATATAGAGGGAGGATGGTGTATGGGAACGTAGGTGAGGAGAAAAACGGGGGAGTGGCTGGTGGAAACAAGGTGATACTCGAGGTTATCCAAGGTCATGTCAGGGTATATAGTTGAGTGAGAGTCAAGGTGTTGTTGAGGCGTACTTTAGGTGTAGAGGTTGTAGCCACACTGTGATGGATGTGTAGCCAGGGTGTAAGAGGGTGGTGGGCTGAATACTGCTGCAGATGCTGCTTGCTGTCGTGGTGTCCGACGTTGTCCTTGTTTTCGTCGTGGTCGTCGTCTTCATCATTTTACCCCCCAGCTGCTGTTTACCGTGTGGTGTTGTCGAGCCGACCCGACCCACTGCCCTCCCGACAGCTGCTGTCCATTATTTTACGCTCCTGTTGAAAGATAAAGAAACATTGTGATGGCTGGTGAGGGGAAGTTGGGGGAGGGGCTGGAGGGGAGTTGTTGGGGGTGGTAGAGGGCTAGGGTGGGGATAAGTGTCGTCAGGATAGAGGTGGTGGTGGTCTTCGTCGTCGTGGTGGTGTACTGGTCGGAGAGGTTATGGTTGTGGTAGTATTGGTAGAAGTATAGTGATCGTGGTGGCAGTGGTCGTCCTATAGTAGTTGTAATGTAACAGTGGTAGTAGTGTTTGGGTCGTATTGGGCATTTAAGAGCTACGGGTCGTGGTGGTGTTAGTGATCCACTCATAATGAAAGTTAAGCTATTTATTCCGTTAAAAAGGCATGTTTGCCATCTCGTCTGCAACACTGCATTTCTCCTCCTCCTGTTTTTCACGCGATTCTGTTTTGTGCTTTTTCTGTGTTTCTTCCGTGGCCTCAGTGAGTACATGTGTTTATGATTGTAAGTCTCTGACGGAATGGATGGCATTCTGTAGGTACAAGCAAACCCACCCCCGCTAGTTGGGTAGACACACCGGCTCTCTGTCCAACACAAGAGAACCATCGTGTAAATGAAGTAAGACATTGATTTTATATCGCCGGAGGTTTTCCCCACTAGGATTCATTTTCCAGTGGCAATTTTTTTGTTCTTAGTTACACATAGTCATATGTGACATAGCGTATGTTTATGAACGCTTTCAAAGACTATCGTTAAGAGTGCGAACTCTCCGCATTGTGAGCCACAACCTTTATATTATTAGGATAATTAATCATATGGTACTGGGTGATCCTAGGAGATTCTGTGGAGGTGAAATGATTTTCGGGTATGAAGTGGAGGAGGACCTGTGTTGTACAAGAATATGTTACGTTGTGAATCAAGGGTGAGGCAAGTGTGAGGTGCTGGTAAGGTAAGGGAGGGTCAGTTGGTGTGCTACAGTCACCACAGACTCCAGGTGACTGAAACAGGAATGTCGCTTCAGTTGTGGATTTCTTAGTGCGGAAGTTTCATGTCTCATAAGGCGATGGTTGAATAACTTGATTGGCAGTGTTTGTATTCCATCTTTTACGTGTGTAGAGCCACTGGCACCATAACATCAGTTCCTTTCGTAATATGTGACATACGTTTGGCTCATGCGAAAGAACATCCGTCCCAAATACAACATATTCTCTCTCTCTCTCTCTCTCTCTCTCTCTCTCTCTCTCTCTCTCTCTCTCTCTCTCTCTCTCTCTCTCTCTTTCTCTCTCTCCACGTTAGTTGACGACACAAACTCTCAGTCTCCTTGTTGACACAATCTCACGGGTCCTGTAGCCCGTGTTTGGTGAAGCATTAAATCCCGCTCGTTTATTTACTTGGGCACCAGATACTTCCCCAGTTCCAGGGTTCGAACCCACCTAAACCCCCCCCCCCCACAGTAGTCCCACCTGCCCACTTACTCCACTTAACCCCCTTCCCTCTGCATTTCTTCACCCTGCTCACTTACCTTAATCTATCAGCACTACCCACTTATCTCCCCAGGAAGACCACTGGCCCCACCAGCCTCAAGTCTCCTCACCCACTTCCATAACCCACTTAGAACCCTTCCCCCATCCCCCACCATTCTACCCCTTCCACAAAAATCCCCTGCCGGTCCGCTTTGCCCGCGCAGCTTTCCCCACCCTCCACTCACCCACCCACCCACTACCTCCACCCACCCACCTACGTTTCCCAGCCCACTGGCGCACCCACGAAGCCCACCTGAGGGCTGGCTCATCCATTTCCCACGTTTATTTTGCTGGTGGACGCATTCCTTCCGAACACTGTTTTGTTTGAGGCCGCTTCGTATATTTTTTTCTTTCAATTTTGATGCAGATATTTTCGCCTGCAGAACACCCCCCTGTGGTACATCCTGTTCCTGTTAGCACTCCACAGGTTGACACTCGTACGTCGCCGTAAAGTTGCCGCTCTTAACTTATCCTGGATCATCCTCCTTCCTTAACTCCTGTTATACTGACACCAAGAAAGTCTTACCACAATTTCTGACGATGTTTTTCCCTTGTGTATTCTCCCTCACCGTTCTGTGCTCACAAAATATCATACTGGGACCTCATGAAATGTCTTCCTATACTTGTTATACAACGTGTTGCTTCTATACTTGTTATATAGAACGTGTTGCTATACGCTCAATAATTGTCTCACTGTGTGTGCCATACTCTCACGAACTCTCGTACCCTGACACCGTCCCTCATGTATTGTCAGCCCAGAAGTTTTGTGGAACGCCCGAAAGTTCTCTACTTCCTTTAATTGTGTTACTTATCTCCCTTACTTTACTTCTTTTCTCCCTCAGGTTCGTGCGTTATCCTGCAACTTCACTTTCCCTCTTTGTTATTCTTGTAAGCTTTTTTTTTTTCTCCATTTTTTTCTGTACCAGATCTACCCCCTCCAACCCAGGAGTAGCCTCCTCACCCTTACTCAGCTGTCTTACCATTCTTTCGTACTATCTCTTGCTCAATATTCTCTCTTTTAAAGTTGCGTTATGTCCCATCTTGCTTTTGTATCCGGAGGAAAGATACTATACATCCTTTTCTGTCTCCTACGTAAGTCTTTATCACAAACTTGAGCGTTAGTACGTGGTTGATAAAGTGTACTGAAAATCTACACAGACGGCTTCTCTGCGTACCTGAAGGTGCGAAGTTATCATCCTAAAACCTAAAGTGCTCAGCAGGTCTTGATGGGGTTGTCTTAGAATCTGCGACACGGGAGAGTGTTGCGGGAAGAGTCAGCAACCGCCTCCCTTCTGGAGGTAAAATAAACATGTGTATATATATATATATATATATATATATATATATATATATATATATATATATATGTGTGTGTGTGTGTGTGTGTGTGTGTGCGCAGATGGGTGTAGTATGGATGATGATGATGATGTACAACTGTGGGATATGCTGTGACAGAATCGGAATTAGACATGCCACCATCTGTAATGCCTCCTGCTTCGGGAACTGTAACGTTAACAACGTATCTGGAATTCCTCCCTCTCCCTTTTTTTTTTCATGACTCAAGTTGCAGTCGACACACGACGCTCTTAGAAGAAGAATGCCATCCCCCGGAGCCAGGTATAGCGGTAGGTGTAGCGTTTAGCGTTACTGACCGTCATGCATGTACGGGGGCCGCCTGAGATCAGACGCGCATAGTTTCGAATCCTGATCGCGTCAGCCGGTCCACAATTCACTAACGTCCACAATTCTCCCCCCCTTCCCAAGGGACTGGTCCGTAAAATGGGTACCAGACATAAGCTAGAATGTATGTATGTATGTGTGTGTGTGTGTGTGTGTGTGTGTGTGGGTATGTCTGCATAGATACATAGGAGTAAAAATAGGTACATGTATACAAGGTGAAGAGACGGGGCATCACGAGTGGAAGACTCTACCCCCGTAACACAAAGAGTAATCACAGATAGTCATCCCACGACCAAGACCGACATACCGGAGCTCTGCACCGTCGTGCTCAAGTGGTCTCTATCTCGGCAGATCTGTAAATGCCGTTTGATAATGACTGTTGTCCAGGATTCCCACAGCGATCTCCCGCGGCGGTCATCGTGGTCTCCACTCGTCTTCAAAAGGCTTCGGCTGATAACGTTACAAGAGTGCGGGGCCTGGGGTCGTCGGTCACGTACCGGTGGCGGGACGACTGTGATGCTGTGCGGCTGTGACTTGACTGGTTCATGCTGGGAGGTGTTCTCACGTGCCATAACAGTTGCTTCGTGTCGTGCTAACGTTTAGTCTTGGTAGCATCGGTAAACAAACGATTTCCATGGTAGATCCAGGGCCTTAGCGCGCGCGCAGACACACACACACACACACACACAAAAAAAAAAAAAAAGAGAGAGAGAGAGAGAGAGAGAGAGAGAGAGAGAGAGAGAGAGAGAGAGAGAGAGAGAGGTTTGCATTGTGTGTATCAGTAAAGGTTTTCCGACAATACCCTAAAGTTACACGCCACTTCAGGGTCGCTTCCTTTGGACCGTGGTAGGTTTACTGTCGAACCATTATCCCACAACTGTCTGCCATTGTGCGTTCGTCCATTACTACCATCGCTACCATACTTACCATTCACTAGGGGAGCGGTACTTACCTCTGCAGGGAGCTCCTGACGCGCCTTTGTGGCAGCGTCTGGAACGTGACGGGTGCCACCCCCCCCACTGCCATTGTGGGAGTCGTGCCTCCTTTACCATCCAGGACACACATTACCTGTCCCATGGGTTATCCCTGCCATCTCTCGCCGTCCGTCCTGCCCCAGGCTATCCAGGGCACCTGTCCTGCTCCAGGCCATGCGGAGCAACAGTCCTCCTCCCTGCCTTCCAGGGTAACAGTCCTCACACAGGTCATACAGGGCGTCTCTCCTCATCCCTGCCATCCAGCACACCGATCCTGACCCTGCCATTCAGAGCGCCCATCCTTCCCTCAACCAGCCAGTGCTCCAGTGTTGCCCCCTGCCATCCAGCGCTCCAGTGCTGCCCCTGCCATCCAGCGCTCCAGTGCAGCCTCCTGCCATCCAGCGCTCCAGTGCTTCCCCCTGCCGTCCAGCGCTCGAGTGCTGCCTCCTACCATCCAGTGCTCCAGTGCAGCCTCCTGCCATCCAGCGCTCCACTGACCACTCGGGAGTGGCCTGCGAGATGAAGCTATATATCGGATTCGGTATCGGATTTGCAGAATATTTTATCATTTTTTTTATATTTCTTTTATGGTAAAACCGGTGTATTGATGCGGGTTTTATCGTAGGACTGATGTATTGATGCAGGGTTTATGGTAGGGCGATGTACTGATGCAGGTTTTTAGTAAAATTTATAATGGAATGTTTTTTTTTATATAGCTTTTGCACTGGACGTCTGTGGTCAGTTTGTGAATGAAGTACATTGTCAAGGGCCATCTCACCACCAGGTTGTCTGATGGTGCCAGTCTGCGTTTCTGGTACCTTGTATGTATGGCTTGATTAGTTCGGCTGGAGGAAGCTGTCCAGCTGCCCTCTCGAAGGAACCCTCGGGGTCTTCCCATTACGGTCTTCGTATTTCGCGGTAGTGTGTCAGACAGACTTGGGCGCCTGACATATTTCCCATTCCCCCATCTCCCCCTCAGTGTCTTGGGTAAGATATTTCTTTTTTCCTCGTTGGATATTCTCTGTACGGTGTACCCAGTCTGTCATCACAACAGAGAATGATTTCTGATGTGCCATACAGGAATTATACCTTCTAGTCCTTCCGTTCGTGATATTGTGAAGTTCCTCTCGCGTCTCCGTTTGTAGAGAATATAGTCTTCGAGCTGTTAGCCTCCCCTGGTAGGTTAAGAGGTGGAAACTGTTGGGTCAGTGCGGATGGTAAGGGACCTCTGAACGTCTTCTAGCTCTGTGGTTTTCTGTGTGTGTGTGTGTGTGTGTGTGTGTGTGTAAATTTAACGTCCAGTAGGAGCTGCCTTTGTACACCGCTGGAGTTCCTGGTACTGCTGGCTTGGCACGCACAGTCTTGCCTCCTCCCACCGCCGCTCCACCCGGACGAGCCCAAGCAACCCCCCCCCCCCATCTAACACCTCGGACAAGCTACTAACAAGGCCAACTACATGATAATTCCGCCTCATTATGGATTATATGCTGGGTTAATCCGACGTCATTAATCACGGGTGCATATTAGCTTCTCGTTGAGGATTAGTGTCGTGGCCTGGGGTCAGCCCGGGAGACCCGGTTGCCCTGAACAAGAGAACACGGGACATGTTTAATGCCGAGTGTACTTGTATGGTGGGGAACTGTGTTGGCAAGTCCATGCTTCGGGGCAGATGGTCACACACACACACACACACACACACACACACACACACACACACACACACACACATATATATATATATATATATATATATATATATATATATATATATATATATATATATATATATATATTTATATATATATATATATATATATATATATATATATATATATATATATATATATATATATATTAGGTTATTAGGTACAGTAGGGGTGAGGGTCAAGTCAATTGGGAGGTGAGTTTGAATGGAGAAAAACTGGAGGAAGTGAAGTGTTTTAGATATCTGGGAGTGGATCTGTCAGCGGATGGAACCATGGAAGCGGAAGTGGATCATAGGGTGGGGGAGGGGGCGAAAATTTTGGGAGCCTTGAAAAATGTGTGGAAGTCGAGAACATTATCTCGGAAAGCAAAAATGGGTATGTTTGAGGGAATAGTGGTTCCAACAATGCTGTATGGTTGCGAGGCGTGGGCTATGGATAGAGATGTGCGCAGGAGGATGGATGTGCTGGAAATGAGATGTTTGAGGACAATGTGTGGTGTGAGGTGGTTTGATCGAGTAAGTAACGTAAGGGTAAGAGAGATGTGTGGAAATAAAAAGAGCGTGGTCGAGAGAGCAGAAGAGGGTGTTTTGAAATGGTTTGGGCACATGGAGAGAATGAGTGAGGAAAGATTGACCAAGAGGATATATGTGTCGGAGGTGGAGGGAACGAGGAGAAGAGGGAGACCAAATTGGAGGTGGAAAGATGGAGTGAAAAAGATTTTGTGTGATCGGGGCCTGAACATGCAGGAGGGTGAAAGGAGGGCAAGAAATAGAGTGAATTGGAGTCATGTGGTATACAGGGGTTGACGTGCTGTCAGTGGATTGAAGCAAGGCATGTGAAGCGTCTGGGGTAAACCATGGAAAGCTGTGTAGGTATGTATATTTGCGTGTCTGGACGTGTGTATGTACATGTGTATGGGGGGGGGGGTTGGGCCATTTCTTTCGTCTGTTTCCTTGCGCTACCTCGCAAACGCGGGAGACAGCGACAAAGTATAAAAAAAAAAAAAAAAAAAAAAAAAAAAAAAATATATATATATATATATGTGTGTGTGTGTGTGTGTGTGTGTGTGTGTGTGTGTGTGTGTATGTATGTATGTATGTATGTATGTATCTTTTTCCAATGCCCTGCCAATAATGTGGAGTGTCGCGTACCATTGGAAAACCTCGTAAGGCCCAGGAAGCCCCATATTTAAGAAAAAGGAGACAGAAATCAAGTTTATAGCCATAGTGATAGGCACCGAGTCGTGAAGCTATGGAACTAGATATATAGACATACCGTAAGGTTTGGGAGGTAAATTGGCAGTTATGTTGGAGAGGTGTCCGCATAGTTTGCCAGTCTAGGGTGTTCACTGGCAGATCCTGGCATATGAATGTACCGTGGGACAGGTAGACAGGTTGTTGGAGGAACACTGTACCCAGCAAGTAGACGGGCCGGGTAATGCACGTGTGTCTAATTCTGATCCCCCTCGGCATGATTGCTTGAGGCCAAGATGCGTAATGGCAAGGCGGGACTATCGTCCTTCTTCTCACACCAGATGTTTCCCCCTTGCCCCTCAGCGGTAGTGAGTCGGACCCGTCATTGCCTGGCGGTGGCCGCCGCCGTGGTATGCAGAGTAGGGTGTATCTCTGCCGGATAATCATGTACCAGGGCTTCGATGGGTAAGCATTAGGCCATGTTATGGTGGGATAAGTATGTAGGTTATCATGTGTCGTATCAATTGGTAATAACGATGCTGAGGATCCTGTTGGGTAAGTTGCTCCTCAGATGGGATTCCATTGTAGCAGAGAAAGACCTTTCTCATAGTTTATAGGGGAGGTTGTCATGTGTTGTGTGTGTGTTTATAGGGGAGGTGTCATGTTGTGTGTGTGTGTGTGTGTGTGTGTGTGTGTGTGTGTGTGTGTGTGTGTGTGTGTGCCCGGGTGCCCGTGATGGTCCGTGGATGCAGGGCCTAATAGGCAGAGTCGTCATCTCGAAAATCCTGCTGTGAGATCGTCCGTGTCCTCTCCCCGATCTCGCCGGAATCTCCACCACGGCTGTGTGCTGCAACAGTCGTGGTCCAGGGTCGAGGCCACGGATGTACTAACGTTTATGTGTACAGTGTACTGCGCTAATGCTCACGGCTTCTCTTGGTCACCCCCCTACAATCATATGGTCATCAGTAAACACTTGGATGAAGTGATAACAAAAATGTAGGTAACCTGCACTTCTTTTTCCAATGGTAACTTCTTCTGTAACGAGTAGACTACATCTTATTCCCTGTAATATCTGTTTGTTTGGTTTACTGGATGTCATAAGCATATTCAAGGCGAACATTATCCATGCATGAGTTAATTCCGTGCGTACAGTAATCCTCCTCAAGCGGTGAACTTCTTGAGCAGGACGGTACGACATTTGAGCACGACGGCACAGCCCTTGAGCACGACGGTGCGCCTCCTGGACATGATGGCACGACCCCATTGGTAATGATGGCTTGAAACCTCGGCCCGACCTTGAAAATTCAGGCCGTCACACCCAAGGGTTTTTCCCACCGTGTGTAAAAGACTCATGTGTCTTATTAATATAGTAGAAGCCCAGTGTTTTGTATTCCACGTGTCCACTGTCTACATATGTGTCTCACGGCTTGTGTGTCTCAAGCATGCAGTACGAGAACAGGCTCCACCTCCCTGATTTAGGGTTCATGCCTCATCTTTACAGTATGAGAACAGTCTCCACCTCTCATACTCAGGGTTGACGTCTCACCTTTACAGTATGAGAACAGTCTCCACCTATCTCTAACTCTGGGCTTATGTCTCACCTTTACAGTATGAGAACAGTCTCCACCTATCTCTAACTCTGGGCTTATGTCTCACCATTACAGTATGAGAACAGTCTCCACCTATCTCTAACTCGGGTTATATGTCTCCTTGGACCAGTATCCACCCGTTTGGTTAGTTCCGCTGCCCACCTGTCTGGTTGATACGGGTAATACCACAGCGGGCCACGAGCCTAATGAGAGATGCCTCAAATCCTAAATATCAGAGGGGACGAAGCGGCAGCCACAAAATACCGCTAATGTACGCGCAACACCGTCATTACAATGTCGAGGTGGACGATGTCGGCTTCTGTGTGTCACTCTCTCTGCACGTGTGTGTGTGTGTGTGTGTGTGTGTGTGTGCTGTCCTGAGGGCTGGCGGTGATGATTCAGGGTAACTATGGCCTTCCAGGAGATATTCAATTGTGACCAAGAGCTTGTAGAGTTCCCACACAAGTGGTTCTTCTGGCCGAAGGGACTGGAGTGGTTCCTCCGGCCGGAGGGACTTTACTCAAGTGGTTCTTCTGGCCAGAGGGACTTAAGTGGTTCTTTCCGACTGTAGGGACTTGACTAAGTTATGCTGTCTTCAGGACTCATTATGATAGCTATCTACATTAGCTCTAAGACTCTTGGTAACGTATATACATTGGCTGTAGGGTGCATTATAGGAGGGTTATAGGAGTCGTTGTAATCTGTGATCAGTACAGGACTCGTTATAGTGGTTTGGCTGCAGAGTCCTTTTTTTCTCCAGTAAAGGACCTGGAGGGTTCATCACATGAAGGGAGGGAAAGACTTATTACCATATGTTTGTTTTAGGAGGGCAAGTCGGTGTGGTACCTGCTGGTGACGCCCAGGCCTGGTGGACAAGAGTTCGACGCTGTCCTCGGTAGTATACTGACTCCATAGGAGCCACCCTTACAGTGTATTTGACACTGAAGGCGTAGGATATCTTTTTTCGTGGCGATGCCTGACATGCTGAACGCCCACGCACGTGCAGTACCCCTGGCAAACAATGTTTACTCAATCGTCATGTCTTTTCAGAAGTTGTCTTTTCCACACGTCTCTACTTTTGTTATCTTATAGTTTCGTTATTTTCATGTCCCATCATGTATTCCGGATCACTGCATATTTTTTTCCACTCACCTCATACATTACACATTTCATCACTCGTGTATTTCGTAAGTCACTAGGCTGCACGTGTGAGGTGGTAATGGGGCGTGAGGGCTCGGCGGCACGTCGGACGTGGGGTTGTGATCCCCCTGGGCCGGGATCAGACGCGGCCGGGGAAGGGATTGGATCTCATTAATGAGATTAGAGCGCGAGGTGGTTGGCGGTGGTGGGCCTGGAGGCTGAGACGCCCCTCACCACGGATCAGCGGCCTCACTTACTGTCACGGCTGCCCATCCCTCCTCCTCCATAAAGACCTTCTTAATCTGGTGCCGGGTGATAACTTCATCTTCAGGAGACTGGTGTAGGTCCCTCGGGAGGGCGGAGGAACGAGGCAGGAGGAGGAATGCAGTGCAAAAGCATGAAAGGGAACATGAGGGAGGGAGAGCGAGAATCAGAGAGGGGAGGAGAGATCTGGAATCAGAGAGGGACATGAGTGGAAGGGAGCTGCAGGGACGACGGTTGAATGGGAGCAACGCCGGGCTAGGCAAGGGAAGAACCGGTCATGGATAAGAGGGAGCCACATGGGGGACAGGCAGGGGAGGGTTCATGGGATATGGAGACGGGTTACAGGGAAGAGGGATGGTGGCCAGCAGCCAGACGACGTGATGGGTTAGGGTGGGACCTAATAGAAAGATGAAGGTTATGGCGGGTCCTGGTTGCAGTGTGCAAGACTCTGTTGGGCTTGGTAGAAAGGCGGAAGGCTGTGGTATGGTGTGGTATAAACCTATAAGGCTATAGCTTGTCCACAGTAAAGGAGAAGCCAAACTATAGGCAAGCTAGAGTCCAGCTGGGGTTAGAGGAGGAATCAGGCCTCAGGGAGGCCAGATTACGTTAGGACCCACGTGAGATGAGCGTCCGGGGTAGACAAGGAACCATAGTACAGTACGTTAGAATAGAGGATTAGCTGACGTATGGTAGGGACCAGGGCAGAGGGGTAGCTAGAGCACAGTAGGGAAGGGGTGAGGAAGAGTAGACGAGGAGGAGGAGGGGTCTAGGGTGGAGAACAAGGGCGGGTCGTCAGAGGCCAGACAGCACCGTGCAAATTACATGAGAGTCCCGTGTCAGCGTGCGGTGCGGCGGGTGTCAGGCAGTAAAGGGGAGAGGACTGACGGCCGCCTGTACCAGCCAGCCGCAGGGACCCAGAGAGGAGGGGAGGCTCTCGCGTCACCACCACCCTACACCTGTTGCACCTACCCCTCACACTGGTACTTATGCTGGTACCCTCACACTGGTACGTACCACTAGTGCACTCGTAATGGTACATTCCCTGGTACATACAACTGGTAAACTTCAGTACATCCGCTGGTACATGTCATTGGTAAACACATTCTGGTGCATCGACTGATACCCACATATTGGTAAATTTACTGTACTTTATGGGAATTTCTGTCTCCCTCTGTGTAGATTAGGAATGTAGGATACTATTACTGTTCTCCAGCACTTTATCTCGTCTTAGACCATCATATCTTCTATTATCTGCCCTTCCCATGTGCATATGTACTACCACACACCAGCTGGTACATCCACCCACACATCGATCAAAGTTTTCCCCCCACCCCACACACACTGATAAATTCACTACTCCTCGTACGTTGGTACATCCAATATTACTCAACCACACTAACATACTCCCCGCTGCCCACACACTGATGCAGCCTCCCTGACCCTACCTACACACAGACCTCCATGCACTCCTACAATCTCCGCAGTTCATGTTGTTATGACCATTTCTGCTCTCAGTTCAGGAGAAAGCGATCTTCCAACACTGGTATCATAATTCTCCAGAACCTCATCTTATATACAAGATCTCCAGGTACGTTTAGCGGCAAACATAACTAACGAGTTGCTACCTCTCTTAAGTACTTAGCGCTTCTGGAGTACCTGTTGTTATATGAAGTCAGAGCAAACACGGAATATTGCTTCTGCTGTCATGCACGCTGCCGGGCCATGGGTGCTAACAACCTCCCGAGAGTGAAGTTATTAATATAGATCGGCCCAGTGATTGTGTTCGTGGGTAAAATATAGATACAGAGAGGAATATGTTAATCCCTGAAGCTGCTACTGGCTTGCCAGAGCAGCACAGTGACCGCGGCCATCAGGATGCCTGGCCATCCCCTGTGATCAAGTATGCAGACAGATTAAAACCTTAGCTGCGTGGCCATCATTCCCAAGGTGGACCAGTCTCGTCTTCATCTGGGACTGACTGTTGTGCTTGTTGTCTGCCGCCCGTAGCTGACTGGTGTGTGTGTGTGTTGTCATGAGCCGGTAGAAGTGTGGTGGTTGTCGTCCACCACCTGCAAGACTGCCCGTAGTACATACGGTCTCACACCTGTAGTAGTGTCGTGTGTGTGTGTGTGTGTGTGTGTGTGTGTGTGTGTGTGTGTGTGTGTTCTTGCCCCCCTATAGTATTGTCGTGTGTGTTTGTGTGTGTGTTCTCGTCCACCTTTAGGACTGAGTGTGGTGTATATTGTCTACCGTTCGGCA
Source organism: Panulirus ornatus (assembly GCF_036320965.1). Classification (NCBI taxonomy): domain Eukaryota; kingdom Metazoa; phylum Arthropoda; class Malacostraca; order Decapoda; family Palinuridae; genus Panulirus; species Panulirus ornatus. The sequence continues at coordinate 9,937,010 of NC_092252.1, read as the reverse complement.
GAAAGCAGAAAAAAAACCGAGGATGATGATGACGTTTTAGGCAAACAATAACATTAACAAGTACATCATCAGAACTACAAACAAGAACATTAACAAACACATCCTCATAACTCACCGATAACAAATTGCAGAGGCATCAACCTTGTAGATCATAAACACACTACCAGCAACAGTTAGATGAGCTTTAACGGCAATAGCTACCTCGCTAACGAAGGAATTACTTCTGAAAATAATATCGCCTCCACCACCACCACCACCACCACCACAACAACAACAACAACAACAACAACAACAAGAACAACAACAACTGAAAATACGAAACTATAAAAGGACCATTAACTTCTCAAGCAAGGCAGTGGGGGCCTTGCGTCTGATGATGCCCTGGTCTTTGGCTTAACCCTTGAAGGTCAGGCCTGAGGCTGGGACCATTATACCCAAGGGTCGTACCGTCGTGCTCAAGGGTCGTACTGTGGCGCTCAAGGGATGAAGGGCAGCGTGGAGGTCTGGCCGTGAAGCGTGTGGTCGTCCACAGCCGGCATCAAAAGCTGATAACCCGGTCGAGGATTTACGACCATCGGCTGATGGTTAGAGGTGTGTGTCGGAAGTGAATATATATATATATATATATATATATATATATATATATATATATATATATATATATATATATATATATATTTGTATATATATAAAAGAAACTCATTGGTATTATATTTACGTTGTTAGTGTGTGACGTAGGATCTAATTGAGGGGAGTGTTACTGGTCAGACTGGTGTGATGGGGCGGTTCCCACATACATACCGAGCCTCCGGAGTCCCCACTTACATGCTGGTACCAGACTAGACTCCAGAATCGCTGGGAAAGGTTACCTGGGTATTGCTACGTATGAGGAGAATGTTGGTGTTGCTGCTGAGAGTTTACACATGAGAGTAAGTAGGAAGGACAGGGATCAGAAGACCTGGCGACAAGGTTATCTACTGGATAGTAGAATATTAACCTGAACTCCCAACTGTATAGATGGAGACAGGATAGTAAAGTAGACTCCTCTCTCGAAAACATCCATTGAAGTTGCAGCGTATCATGGGAGCCTTCCAAAGTAAATTATAAAACTAGTGCCTCCCGGCGGACTCTCAAGCGAAAATACAGAATGGGTGAGATGACATAGACGGATCGGACAGTAGCCAGGTCACACACTACTGGCCAGTGTTGGGGACACCACGCTTGAGGTCACTTAGGTAGAGGTCACACCACTGGCCAATGTTGGGTACTCGTATGATGGAGGGTCACACACAAGCGAAAGTTCACACGAAGCTTAGGGTCACAACTTTAGCTGGTGTTGGACACAGTGGTATTACAGAGGTTTGTCTTCACATGTCAGAGAAAGTCCTGAGCTGAATCGCTTTGAGGTTTCCTGTAAAAAAAAAAAAAGAAATGTTCGTGGTTACTGCATCAGTGAGGGATGCTTAGCTAATGGACAGTTTCGAGGTTCATGATGAACATGCCATATATCAGTACTGAGGAATAGTTTGAACAACAGGTAACTGTTTTTAGTATTATCTCTTGGGGTGTGAAATAAATCTGAACGTCGTCTGATAAGTTGTCGAAATCATTTTCTGTGTTTGTGAACGGCTGTGTTTATGAACAGAAGTTTCAACTTGTAGGAGACTTTGCCAACTGTATATATAAGACAGCGTGCGATTCCAACTTTGGAAACTTGAGTGTAGGTTTTGCCAGTGAATTGCTTGCTGCTGTGTGTTTATGTCTTTTGTGTGTCATCGTGCCATCACTCCCTGGTAAGGCTGTCCTGCCCTTGCTTGATCAGTGTCTTGTTATGAGCAGTGACCCACAATTAGTCACTAAACTAAGAAGACAAGATATTATAACACTACCGATTTACCTGTTTTTATTTTAATGTATAAATACAGTTTCACTGCCCATTCATGGAGTATTACAGTCATCGTAGTGGTGAGGGATCAAACGAAATGAAAGTAGAAGCAGCCAGTGACTTGTACCATAGCTCACCTGACAGACGTTGTGTGAGGTAATTCATCCCAAGTACCGCATTGTCATGGTCGTATTTTGTAGCCCAGTTAGAAGACGAGTCCCCCCCCCTTCTCTCTCTCTCTCTCTCTCTCTCTCTCTCTCTCTCTCTCTCTCTCTCTCTCTCTCAGGGCTCACAAGCCGTGTGAGAAACATTTGCATGTCGTTCATTCGTTGGTCGGTCAGTTCATGTACACGTGTGTGTGTGTGTGTGTGTGTCTCTCTCTCTTCTCCCCGTAGAGGAGCATTATAATCTCGCCAAATAAGATTTACATTTACATGTTTGGAGGGCGAGGCGAGGGTGGTTGTATTTGCACACCGCTGGGAGACGGGATTATTCATATTTCAGACAGCAGAATTTCTACTTCTTGTTGACATTCTCGTGTTTACTGCCAGTAGTAGTTCTTCATGGGTTGGGGTAACGGGTGTATTTTTTTCTTAACACGTTCACACGATAGGTTTTTCTTTTTTAAGTACTTTCTGTTGAAGAGCAATAAGAGGAAGATTTATTTCCGTGATTACATATAGATGGTGTGCTTCGAGCCCTTGTATATCTGGAGAAAATGGGATACAGGCTTACCTATTAGTACGAAACACGTCAGCAGAGTGTTCTATAGTTCTTTTCTTTTTGTATTCAAGGCATAGATATGTGCTCCCTTATTGATGGAATATGCTTGACTGACGTGAAGTATAAAGTCGTAATGTAATCCCTGTATTTTGATGGCACATGGGCAATTTGGAGAGTAGCTGGTGAAGGTGGGGAAGCGAGTATGGTAATGGGTGTAAAACTTTTTGTAACGCCCACCATAACCTGTGGCAGGTGCTCTGTATAGGTGTGTGTGTGTGTGTGTGTGTGTGTGTGTGTGTGTGTGTGTGTGTACTTGCATGCTTATGTACGGTGCGGGAAGGAGGTATGTATGTGGTGTTCAGTATTTGCTTGGATCCTATGTACACTTTAAACCCAGAATATGATCCGGCATGTGGTACGCTCAAGTTTGAGGGCACATGAAGTGAGTCTCTCTCTCTCTCTCTCTCTCTCTCTCTCTCTCTCTCTCTCTCTCTCTCTCTCTCTCTCTCTCTCTCTCTCTCTCCCGGAACGTCTGGGCAGAGTCCGTCGGGTCAGTGAACACTAGACATGACCTTGGTGTCTTTATGGCTGTCCTGGAACAGAACTCTTGACCTGGGGTTAACTGGGATGTCCCCTAAGGTCAAAAACCCTCATTAATTTGATTTTCAATTAGTCGTAACACTCGAGCTTGCACAATAAAAAAGCGAAGGTACCCCACCTCTACCCTCTCGGAACTATTCTAGGAATCGATTATAAAATAACTTTTTGATTGAGGTATTCCCAGAGCCCCACTCTTCTCCATAACTATAACGAGACCGCGAGACCGAGACCAGGTTTTTTGGATGGGCCATGTGTTGGGGCCATTAGTGGAAGAAAACGGGTCTTGTGGGCTATTAGTCAAGTGATGGCCCTCGAATGTGGAGGGAGGTAGACGAGCAGATAGATTGCCGTGGTGATGGGAGACTTCTCTGTTTACCCATTTCTTGTAACACACACACACACACACACACACACACACACACACACACACACACACACACACACACACCACACACACACACACACAAGTTGTAAGGTAGACAGGTCCCCAGAAGTGTAAAATTCCCTTATACAAATTGGTAATGACTCCCATACGGGTCTTCGTAGTGTGGTGGTTAGCTTTGCTAATAAGTCAGCGCTGGCCTGCCCCGGGGTCAGACACGGCGTTGGTTCGAATTCTGGGCTTAGCAGTTGGCTTACACCCAACCTAAGTGTTCATCCTTCTCTCGGGGTTAGTCGATGAATGGGCACCTGGCTTAGGTCGGTGTGTGTGTGTGTGTGTGTGTGTGTGTGTGTGTGTGTGTGTGTGTGTGTGTGGATGCATACACAAGAATAAAGACACACAAATAGTAAATAGAATTAGCACACACACGCAGGTGTTACGGGCGACAGAAAAGTCACCTCTGGCAAGGCTGTATCACTGGGAGTACAGTCTCCTCGAGGGACCTCTCAGTGCAAAGGAGTCCATCATTCCCCTGCTGCTGGACTTAGCGCAGCCTTGAGCGACAGGGATCCTCCGGAAGGAAAATCCAGAGTAACACGAGGACCCTTTGAGGGAATATCCTCACCTGGCCCCCTTCTCTGTTGCATCTTTTGGAAAAAAAAAAAAAAAAACGAGAGTGGAGAATTTCCAGCCACCCGCTCCCTCCCCTTTTAGTCGCCTTCTACGACACGCAGGGAATACATGGGAAGTATTCTTTCTCCCCTATATATATATATATATATATATATATATATATATATATATATATATATATATATATCTGGGGATAGGGGAGAAAGAATACTTCCCACGTATTCCCTGCGTGTCGTAGAAGGCGTCTAAAAGGGAAGGGAGCGGGGGGCTGGAAATCCTTCCCTCTCGTTTTTTTTTTTTTTTAATTTTCCAAAAGAAGGAACAGAGAAGGGGGTCAGGTGAGGATATTCCCTCTAAGGCTCCGTCCTCTGTTCTTGGCGCTACCTCGCTAATGCGGGAAATGGCGAATAGTATGAAAGAAAGAAAGATATATATATATATATATATATATATATATATATATATATATATATATATATATATATATATATATATATATATATATATATATATATATATATATGTATAAATGCCCTCGTTTGCATGTATGATAATGTATTACATGCTGAAGGTTCAGTATGAGGCTGGAGTAGGTCCCGGAGCCGCCAGGGGGGGAAACTCGTTGGCTGTGAGGAAGTGGCAGTTTTTTTTTTGCCGGGGTTCCAGTTTTTCCCGCGTTCGCTACCCCTGCCACTCGCCGCCGTGGGAATCTCGCCCACTGCCGCCCCAGCCATTAATTATTATTGTCGGTATTTAGGCATCGTCACCTGCAGCGCCTCCGACGCCCGGCTCTTGCCTTGCGTCGTCCAGTCTCTGCTTTCACCTCCAGCACACCAACCAATTTGAATATTTTCTTGGCTGCTTAGAATTATATACTGAGATTTTCAAGTGGATTTCCTGGGATTTTGATGGACTGTGTGTGTATTTTTGGATGTATTTTGTAATTTCCTTGGCCCTAGTCGGGCATAAGGCATCGTGTGTGTGTGTGGATCTGCTGCAGAGTGAAAGGCATATTTCATTATGAGCAGCTTTTTCTGAGCACTCCAGCCACGGGTTACCAGACACCATTGTTTTTTTCTGTCTGGAATACTTGTGGTGGCTCGTTCATACTCCGAGTGTGATGCATACTGAGTGTGGCCTGGGCTCGTACATACACTGAGTGTGGCCTGGACTCGTACATACACTGAGTGTGACCTGGACTCGTACATACACTGAGTGTTGCCTGGGATTGTACATACTCTGAGTGTGTCCTGGACTCGTACATACCCCAGTCGTGGAGTCTGTCAATGGGCTGGAAGTTACATATACCGACTGCCACACTGACCTGTGTGTGCGTCTTACGCCTTCATTCTCTCTCTCTCTCTCTCTCTCTCTCTCTCTCTCTCTCTCTCTCTCTCTCTCTCTCTCTCTCTCTCTCTCTCTCTCTCTCTCTCTCATCACCGTCAAGTACATTCACATCTCCCCTCAGAAACATACCTACCTCATTAGTTATCCAGTCTCCGGGTTCAGGTGTGGCGTTGGACATTTGCTGGTGAGACGTAACCTGCTTATTCCCACCACCGGGCACAGTACCGGTGCACACCAGGCCATGAGAGAGCCTCTCAGTGGGGTCATGTTTTATCTTGCAAGGATTATTTTTCTATTATTGTTTTTGTATTTCCTTTCCCATGGTCATTAGGTTATTAATCAGTAGTGGAGAAATATATGATTTTATTTAACAGTTATGCAGTGAAATCCTCCTTGCCCACACACACACACACACACACACACACACAAACACACACACACACACACACACACACACACACACACACACACACACACACGCAATGTTATATTGCATCACTTGGATTATAACGTGATTTTTGTTTTAGAAAAGAGTGAACGTGTATCCTTTAATCACTGAGCTAATCACTGAGCTTCATGATTTGCCAATCATTGTATTTCTACAGGATACAGAATACTCCTTTTATAAAAAGACACCCGTGTGTTCTCTCGTTGGCAACATTATAAGCCACGACCTTGACGGTGTGTTCTCCATGGCACGCCGTACCCACGGTTCCACCTGTGTATTTACTGTGTATTTACCGTGGCTTACCGTGAAGTCACGGTTCTGACTGTCTTGTCTCCCTGTCAGACATTGTAGCATTGACCCGGACCGTGTGTTCTCCTGAGCAAACACTGGCCTTACCCTTGACTGTGTATTCTCCTTCCCAGACGCCACCGCCACCACCACGACCTTGACTGTGTGTTCTCCCTCATAGACTGGAGCCACATCCCTCACTCTTGTGTCCACAACCCTAACACTGTGATCACTGTCCTAATACTGTATATCCATCCTGGAGACTTAACCTAGGGTCACGGCCCTGATACTCTGTGTCCTCCAGCCAAGCCCTTACCCCCATGTGGCCTTACAACCCCCCCTGTGTTCCCCCTGACCCCGGGTGCCACCACTCCTCTTGCTCCCCAGCGAGCCAGGTCCTAACCACGAGTTTTGCCCACAGATCCAGCGGATGGTGATCAGCGGCGGCAACTTCAAGCCGGACATGTCCCTGAAGCCGAAGGAGGTGGTCTCCCTCCTGCTGGACGATGACATCGAGCGACAGTGTGAGTACTGCTGGTGTTGCTGCCTCAGGCGCACCCTTGTGTTGCTGCCCATGGCATGCATTGTGTCCCTTCCACTGCCACACCTTGTGTTGTCTCCTTTGGAATACATGTGTTCCTTGCTCCTCCACTCCTTTTTTTTTTTTCCATTGGTACATCTTGTCTTTGCTTCCTGTGGCATGTACCTTGTGTTACTTCCAGTGGCATACCTTGTGTTGCCTCCAGTGGCACATTGCTAACTCTCCAGATAACCTGATACATAGGTCCAGATTAAACAGGTACATGTTGACAACCTGATGTTTAGATCAGTTTTCTTTCTCTAAATTTTCGTAGTTTCATCATCGATTATTTTGACAATATGCTTATTTTTAAGGGAGGCTGTGGTTCCCATCTTGCTTCCGTCTTGGAACACTTTGCAGGAGAGGTTAGTGTGAGGGAGAATGACAAGTGTGGTTAGAGATGACCCAGAAACCCGTGAGAGCAGTTGGTGAACTGACGCAACCGGTCACACACACACACACACACACACACACACACACACACACACACACACACACACACACCGGTTAATATCATGACATATTAAGATACAGTCGAGTTAAGATGGTGCTTTTTTCCCTCACTTAACATTGACTCTAGCTAGGCTTGCTACGGTGTCACAGTGTACTGGTATACTAAGGTGTTTTAACATGGGATGCACCAGCAGCCAACAGTGACAGATATACTCGCAAGTTTTCAACTTGAATGTAAAGAGACTTTTTTTTCTATTTTTCGAGAGCAACAGTTGCAGAAAATAGTAAATTAGGTGTTGAAGTATTTACTAGAGTCTGCACAGAATTAGATTTAGAAAACTTCTGTTCTTATGTTGTGTGTATATTGTCAGTAACCACACCTGAGGCATACTGGTATGTTGCTTCACGCTGGAACCGAATAGTGTAATAGACTGCTGTGTGTCAGGATGATTGATTTTAACAATATTATTTCCATGTCACCGTTTCCAGGAACAGTGATTAATAGTCGCTGACTTCAACTGGAAGCGAGAAAACCACTTTTTTTTTTCTCTATCACGAACCTATAATGTGTTTTGTTTATCATTGTTAACATTATACGTAATCAGGTTTACCAGGTCTTTGTGATAGCAGCTGTGTGTGTGTGTAAGTGTTCCTTAATGAATGGCATGTGTGGAGGGGGATAGATAAGTGTACTCAGTGTCACTATGAACTGAGGTGTATTGTCTCACTTGCCCCTTGTGTGCTGATCACGCGAGTGTCGTGTTGTTGACAGACCGGGCACGGCAGGAGGAGCGGCGCATCCTAGAGGAGCACAAGATAGAGATGAATCGCGAGAAGATGAGGGAGAGGATGCGGAAGCGCTACGCTGAGAAGGTGAGTCAGTCACTGTCCTTACTCTCAGAGCCATCTTGAGTGTCATGACTCGTGTGGCTCATCACTCGCTACGCCGAGGAGGTAAGTCATACAAGTCGCTGTCATTCGTCATCAGTCTGTCATCACCCGGTGAGGCATGGGATCCCTCGCCATCCGTGTCTATCATCGCCCGTGGCACTGGATCATCGTCATCATGAGCCGTGGCATGTGTCAGACACTTGTGTGGAGATAGGCACTGTACAGGGAGGAAGTTCCATGCTTGTAAGGTTCCACCTCTTTAAAACTAGTTAAACTTATATATATGCTGTCCACATTCTTAATTTCATTTTTCTGAATCTTCCATTCATCACCTATATACTAAAAGTACTTCCTGACATCTTTTCGTGCTTAATTTTGTTATAAACTCTGGTTGTTCTGTCCTTCCAGCTTTCGAAGAGCCATTCTTTTGATATCTTTAAGTGGTTAAGAAGCTTAGAATTTTTGACCAGGTCACTCCTAACTCTTCTGTCTTCTTTGGTGGAAAATTTTCAGGCCTCTACCCTCGCTTGGCAACTCATTTTCTTGATATTTGGTACCATTTTTGTTGCCCTTCTCTGGACCTTCTGTATCGGGTCTTTGTTCTTTAAGTGGGTGACTAAATTTGCTATGCATGTTCAAGTTTTGGCCAGACACACGACGAGAGCGATTGGTTGGATATTATCAAACGCATGAAATTAAATGCTGTTCTGATCTTTGCCAGAAGACTGTTTATCTCTTTTACAATTATCCTCTTAAGGTAAGGCTGTGGCGACAGGTTAGGTACATTGTCGACTCTCAAGTCCCACTCATACAAAGATTCCTGTTTATTTCCAGTTAGATAATATTAGTGTTGTGTACCTCTTTCCTGTGTCCCATCCTCAGTCTTTTACATTTATTCGGGTTTGATTTCATCACCTACGTTAAATACCAAGTTTCAGTTTCATCACGTAGTAATAGACCAGCTTTCGAGCTTTTTCTAGGTTCCTTTGTGAATTGGTGGAGTCTGTCTCGCTCCCCAATATCCTCATGACGATGGCATCATCTGCAAACTTATTCAGGTACGAATCCATTCCTTCTAGCAAGTCATATACGAATATCAAGAACAGCATTGGTCCCAGGAGTGGGCTCCGCGGCACACCACTGGTGACCCTAGTCAGTATCTAGGTGGGCTCCTCTGACACGCATCCTGTTTGCCCTTACACAAAGTAGATCATGTGGTCTCCCCTTATTCCTGCCTGAAGACCCAGCTCTTTTATCACTTTACCAAATCACACTCTACGTGTCAGTTATCACCTGTTTTGGCCACAGCGTCAGTCACCACCACTGTCAGCCAGGGTCAGTCAGTATGTCAGTCAGCACTTCCAGGCCAGGCATTACCAGTATTAGACATTCGAGGTATGAGAAGGCGTCGTGCAGGTGCGTGGTGAGGGAGGCACACCTGGCCGGTCGTGTTGCCTCATTAGGCTGGCAGGTGCAGCAGGGAGATGGGCAAGAGTTCACCTCACGTCTGGGGCATGACGAGCAGCACTCACCAGGAGCTGCCTCCTTCTGACAACCCTGACACATGCAGTGTTTATCTTAGCGCCATCTTAGGAGGAGGAGGAGGAGGAGGTGCTTAAGTGAACCATTTATTTTGAGCTTCTTCAGACGGCGTGTCTGCTGGGGAGGCATGATTCCAGTGTTGTAATTGTAGGTTGTGTTGGATGAGGGCGCCGGCGGGGCCGCCCCCCCGCACCTCAGCCCCACACTACCATCTCCTTCATGATGAATCTCTTGGTTCGTATCACCTGCGTTGAGGACAATTCAGTCTCTCTAGAGGTACGTAATCGGAGTCGAAATCTCACATTAGACCTGACGTAGGTCCCGCGTCGAGAAGGTACAAATTAGTCCCTACGCTGCATCCATGCTGAGGAAGTAGAGCCCCTTACGGTTTGCTTTAGTCTGTCTTGAGTTGTCCTAGATTATTAAGTAAAGGTTTGCGAGGAGCGACGGTAACTAAGTGGTGCGCATTGTTCACTTGCAACACGACCACCGGGGTTGACGGGGCCGAGTATATACCCCACCATCATTCAGGGGGGAACGCTCACACACACCCCCTTCCTCTTTCTCCTACCCCGTACCACGACCTAGGACGCGACATCGGAAGGGCTGTGGTTTTTAAGTACTGTAATAGTTTTGTCGAGGGTGAACGTCTCAATGATTCCTGGTCTAGAGAACAGTTGTGGAAGTGTTGGACGGGTAAGTCCTCCTGTCGGGGTCCGGTTAAAGTGTCTCCAGGTCATCAGAAATACTCGGATGTACGAGGCTTGGCTTCCCTGCTTTTAACCAGTAAGTTGTATATGCTGTGGGAGTCTCTCCAGGGCCCATCATGGCGGCTCCAGCATACCAAGATCCCTGGCCAAGCTGGGTTACGGTGATCGCGAGTTCCCACATATATTGGCCACATGGCTTCCCACCTGCATTCCGAACCGTGTCTGTGTCAGTATCCCAAGGTTCTACACAACATATATGCAGACCAGGGGGATGTGTTCTTTCATACTCCATCAGGACGTTAGTATACGATCCCTTCAGCACGACGGTGCGACCTCTGAGCACGGCTGTACGGCCTTTGATCATATAACGCTACGATCGTCGTGCTTAGGAGGCTGGTGCATTTTTCTGTGCGGAAAAAAGGTGCCATTGTAGCCCCTGCCAAGTGTACTGTAAAAAAAGAAAGATTAGGGACAGATGCACTGAGGAGGAAGCAGAATTAGCCATGATGCGGCAGGTGATGAAGATGATCCGGGTAAACATACTAGCCAGTGATCGACACGTGAGGCATGACACTGCGATATCCCACGCGTCATGCCCAACACACACAGGCCAGGTGACGTTTAATGTGTCGTCTACCGTCGTCGTCCCCAGCAGTGTAGACGTCGAAACACGTCTCGGGTAAATCACGGCCGAGAAAGTACAAATGAGCCTCTACGCTGCATCCATGCTGAGGAAGTAGAGCCCCTTACGGTTCGCTCGCAGGACTGCATGTAGTCTTGCACGTTCTCTGTTTTCCTCTTACCCAAAGTGGAGATGACAGTGGTGTCAGATGACAGATACTGACAATGCTTGTCCCACATACACTGCCTCCCGCCTCATCACTCAGAGGTCCTATCTTGTCCTGTAGCACGGGTCGCACCTTCGGGTGACTCTCTTTCTTCCCCATTATCTCCACAAGTATTGGGACATGTCGCCTATGATGAAATGATTTCGCACATGTTCAGAATTAATTGTTACTTCCACTGGAGGCACGGCAGGTTCGACCTCTTCGTCTCAGCGGCGCTGCTCTCGGAAATGATGCTTCCCGATATGGCGAGCAGTCATCGTGGGTTGGGGGTGTGTGTGTGTCTGTGGTACCGGGGGAAGCCAGGGTGGCGTCACCATCCCAGTCGTGGTGTTAACGGTGTCAGACTTCACACCTCTGGCATGGGAAAACAGATCAGTGTGTTGTGTCTGTGGGTCTCCAGATATTTCATAAAAACGACGCCGTCATTTCCCGTGTGCGTTTTTTTTTTCCCGCATTATCGACGGATGAGGCAGCTGTTGATATATATATATATATATATATATATATATATATATATATATATATATATATATATATATATATTTTTTTTTTTTTTTTACCTGTTTAACAGTTTACAACGATAACTGTATATTTCGTAACGACTATTCAAAGGAAAAACAATTTAGAACTCTGGAATACAAGTCATTTTGCCGAGAAATTTCTCTGTGTGTGTGTGTGTGTGTGTGTGTGTGTGTGTGTGTGTGTGTGTGTGTGTGTGTGTGTGGGCGGTTGGGCCCACGTATTGGGGATAATAAATTTTTTTGGCGTCAGAAACAAAGAAAATGATCGATTCATGTGGTATCTGTGTGTTTGAATGGAGACCAAATTCACTAGTAAAGATAGGGAAAAGATGTACCCCCCAAAAAAACTACCTCACACAATAACGCACACGTATGAAACTAATAGAAATTGTGTAGCATTCATATTTTAATGAGCTTTTCGGCGTATTGTTCTCCCTCGTAAATAAAATCTATTGAAAGGGCCGTCATTAAATACGATGTGTCATTATGAATATTACACCAGCCACAAGTATATAGTGGCCTTGTACCCCCAGGGCAGAGCCACCGTGGTGACCCAGGCACCGCTGGAGATATAACAAGTGCCAATTAAGGGGTCGTGGATGGCAGCTTACGGGCGGTGTTGTTGGACCAGTTCGTGATGACGGCAGTGACGTATAACCCCCAGGTTACAGGCACGCCCCCCCCCCCCCCCCCCCCCCCCCCCCGTACAACCATCCCCCTCCACCCTCCTTACCTGGCGTTCCTGCCTCGCCGTCTACACAGTCCGGGTGATGAATGTTCCATTCCCTCGTCATCATCTCTTACTTCCATCACTCTCTTACCTCCATCACTTTACCAAGACTATGTCAGAGGAAGTTTTCACTTTACCAAGACTATGTCAGAGGAAGTTTTCACCTTACCAAGACTATGTGAGAGGAAGTTTTAGCACGTACCGATATCCAGTGAGGTCTTCGGCAGCGACAGCAAGTTAAGAAGCCACGAATATCCTCAACTGTTGTCTGTAATCCGGTTAGGCTCTTGTGTGTTGAACCAGAAGGGGTGATTGTGTACGTTGAGACCTATCACTTTACACAGACCCTTTGGACGCAAGAATGCACCGCCAGGATTAATAATCTTGAGTTCACAAAGGCCTGCCTTATATGTTGTGATGATTTACATTACAGCATACGACTGGTTTTATAAGTGGGCACGATGAACCTGAAGCAGTTATAGAAACTTTCGAGTACAGAAGACCTTCCCTTCTAGGTACAGAGTCGTGCCATAGAACGCGTCTGTCTTAGCCTGGGGTCCTTTGTCTTGACTTTGGAATTACGTATCTTTGCGTGTCTCAAGTAAGTGAACTTTAACGTCATCATAAATGACCAAAATGACCATTAACTCCTCCACTTCAGCTCTATGACGTAAGAGATGGACGCCGCTGATAACTGGTTGCGGTTATCGGTAGATGTGGCTTCAGAATCTGCTGTGTGGGAAGGTCAGGAGGGGGATGGGCGGTGAGTAGAGGGCGTGTGGGGATGACATGTGCGGGTGAGGGGCAGGGGGTCACGGTGACTGGTCTGGATGGTTATCTGGGAATTTGCCGTTTGGCCAATGTAGACTTTCTCCCTGTGCTGTTCTCATCACTCCCCTCTATCATCGTTTCTACCCTCCTCGTTTCTTTCCTCACATCATCCCTCCCCTGCTTCCCCCCTGCCTCATCTCCCGTTGCTTTCTTCTCACTGGCAAGAGCAGCAGCCACCACCACCACCACTGCAGCCAGAGCTCAGGTTCTGATGGACTCGGGACGGGGAAGTTGTTCGTCGTGCCTCACGAGCCCATACGTTTATCTCGTATATTGATCTGCATCACACACACACATAAGTGACGACCAATGTCATCTCTGTCACGTTCACATACCTACCCCGCCCCCTCCCAGCTTAAGCAGGTCTTGTCTCCACTGTCTTGTTGTTCCAGTATAGTCCAGAGTTATATGATATACCTATTTACCTGCACGATTTATGACTGTACAGGTTATGCCGTGGAGTTATTGTTATTTTTCGTCACTTCGAATTTGTAAGACGGACAGCCATGACCCCTGTGACGGGCCATGGTCAGGGGCCCCACATCGTTAAGTTATGACACAGAGGATGTCGATAGATTCGTCTGTGTACAATGATTGATCCCGTAGGATGGTGACTACTGTAGGACTGTGACGCCTAAAGTAATATTGAAATTCTCACTGTAGCGGATGACTGTGCGTTCGTCATGTTTGTATGGGATGTGTTGGAGTTACTTGGTAAGTGTAATTACCTATTTGTATTGTACGGGGGAGGGAGTACTATACTCTCAGGGAGGCCCCATCCCTCGAACTTTCTCTGCTGTTACACAATGTGTGTGTGTGTGTGTGTGTGTGTGTGTGTGTGTGTGTGTGTGTGTGTGTGTGTGTGTGTGTTTGGAACTTCATGCTCTCATTTTCTTGTATGATTTTTTGTGATATTGCTGAATCACAGAAAAAAGAATATGGTGTTTACACTAGCATTAATTTCGATGTGTTTCTTTTCTGCTGCAGAAGTGGGAGAAGGAGCAGGAGGAGAAGCGACGCCGCATAGAGGAGGGTCTGGACGTGGGCGGAGACAGCACGCCCTTCAACTCCACGCCCGCCTCGCCCGCCCACAGTGAGGTCAGTTAATAGGCCCACGCCTTTGGCGGAACTCCCCCTCCTGCCTCACACAAAAGTTCAGTGACCAAGTAACACTCCGTCGTCCAAATTTCATGTCATTTGTTATGACTGTGTCTACACATAGATGTATCCGCTTACACAAATCACCGTGACAGTGATCAGGGTTTATAAACTGTGTCATGCCATTGTGAAGTCACGAATTAAAGCCGAGGTTGATTAAGTTTGGGGTAGTCGTGTTTTCAGTGCAGTAATGTGGCCTGTAAATTTGAATGGTGTGTGGTTTCATGCCCATATGATTGATGCAGATCCCATGAATGCGAATCGGTTTATATCCCTGATCTACACGTTCTTGACTATCAAGTGGAATGTATATTTTGTATTACTGAGTTTCTTAACTTTACCGAAACATTTTAGTGGAAATAATGCGGTGGTCGTCAGTACGTGGGGTGTAGTGAGGGGCAGCTGGGGACTTGGGCCGACGTTGCCAAGCGAGGGAGGTGAAACGGGAGAGGGAATGGTGGCGTTTTATCTTGTTGAAATGGTCAGGTTATGCCTTCTCACGTTCCTCATTATTCCTCCCTGGCCACCAAGGGGGCTCCTCCCTCTGTGTAGCCTCACCTGCCCGTACCATCTCCCACCCTCTGACGGCCTCTCCCCCTGTTCCCTTCACTTTTTGAACCTCTTGCTATCTCTCTCTCTTTTTTCATTTCTCTCCCTCGCTCCTCCCTCATCTCTCCTTAACGTGGCCTGTAGCCCCCCACCCACTCCACCTGGTATACCACAGACGGTAGTCCTCCGTCGCGGTAATTGCCTCTCATGTCATCATCACAGTCTTCCTTAATAACTGTTTTTGACACACCCTTTCCCTCCCTCCACCCTGCTGCTGTTTGTGAGTCTCCACCACTAGGGTCGTGGAGGGAGGATATTATATTTTTTTTTTTCCTGCTGTTGTTGTTATCGAACTACCAACATCGGTGACACCCTCCTTCAAAGGTCGAACAGTGAAAACAATAGTATTTGAAACAAATGTAAAAGATTTGTGAGTCATCATAAATGAGGAACAAGATGTCATAGGACGTATAGAGAAGGTAGCGCTATCGAGCCAGGAAACGACTGGTATGATTTTCAGAACTTTCTCTTCAAGAGAAAGAAAATTGTTGTTAATTTTTAAGATAGATTTTTACTGCTCAGTGTTGCTTAGGCTGAGCCGAACTGGAAGTTAATCATGGCCATCGTTTGTGAGCTAATGGTGAGGATTTAGTCTAACCCACCTCTAAGTTCATCCTACTCAGCACAACGACCATATCGTAAGGATAAGCATCCGTAGTTTGATTCGTAATAGGTCAACATTTTAGGATTCAGCTTAAGCCAGCGGTCGGCAAAAGTTTTCCTCAGCTTAGGTATTGATTTTGTTGACATTATGTTCTCGAGAGAATCTGCTTCAAGTCATCCTCGGGAGTGAGGGTTGCTCGCTGGTGGAGGGGCTGGTGTGGAGAAGGGAGGAACGAGAGAGCCCACGAGGTGGATCTTGTTCTCTTGTGTCGGTGCCTCTGGTAATCCAGTCGTGCTCTCAGGCTGGAAATAGGAATGGCAGTCATCGCATTATAACATCTCATCCTGACTCCGTACCTTTTGCTCGAGAGGACTGTACTGTTCTTCCTCTCCTCCATCCATGCCTACACAGCTTATAGTATACTACATAGCGACGATTGTAGTTATCATACGCAAAGACCTTCACTTTAAAAAGAAAAACATTCTCCTCCTTAGAGATACTAGGAAGTTTTCTCCATCTCTTTCACTTTATATTTTTGCCTCGAGGAGCAAGTCTGTTGGATAGCGGCCCACATCCTGTGTGGGTACACACTGCCAGAAGACAGTACAGTGCTAACCAAACATTTGATGCTCCACTGGCTCCATCGACTGCATCTCGAGTTAGATTCAGGTTGATGAACCTTTAGATGCTTCACAGATGACCATACAGTATTATAAGCATGTGTTTGCGTCTCACATCTGTTTATCATGACGCAAACTATACTGCGTCTAACTAGCAGGAATATATTGGAATAATGTTCACGCAGGAGAAGAAGCTCGGTCATGGAAGTGTGGTAACACTTGCGTCAGTTCCTTGTAACTGTTCTCTGTGGTACGTTAGGTTAAATCTTGAGCTAAGAGAGGATCTTGAGTTACTGGTGAGGAGCAGGTGAGGGTTTGCGCCTGATGGTAGTGAGGGATGGGCCTGTTAGTGGTTTGGAGCATATTGGAGATAGGTCAGGTTGTTGGGTGAAAGGTGGGCCTCTTGGTGGTGTGGGGTGGGCCAGTTTGTCTTGTGGGGGTGGGCCAGATAGTGGTGAGGGGGTGTGTGAAAGGTGGGCCAATTGGTGGTGTGGGGGTGGGTCAGGCGCCATAAAGGTTGTTGGTGGCTGTGGAAACTGTCCACGGTGGATTACGAGGGAGTTACGCTCGTGATGGAGCTGTTAGTTAACGCTGCGGCTGTCCCGGGGTTCCTCAAGATGTTTACCAGGTCCTCCGGTGTATGGCGACGCCGGCAGCAGCAACATCTTTTTTGTTCTGCTCTAAGCTGATCCTCGAGGCATTGCGGATGTTGAGGTCGTTCAAGAAGAGACAAAGAGAACAGCTTTAGTATCTGTCAACAAGAGAGTGTTAAGAAGTGTCCTGTAATTATGTCTGGTTCATGTGAAGATGGAGGAACGGTTTCACCCTGCGCGTTAAGGCCAACCAACATGTAGGATTAAGCCGGGAACGAGTGGCTAGGCTGCCCCACTGTGAATGCAGTATGAGTCTATACCGAACTTACCTCTACGTCAATATTTAGGATTTTAAAGATACCTGAGCGTGGCAGTAACCCACCCGCAGTGAAT
The DNA here is from genome assembly GCF_036320965.1 of Panulirus ornatus. Classification (NCBI taxonomy): domain Eukaryota; kingdom Metazoa; phylum Arthropoda; class Malacostraca; order Decapoda; family Palinuridae; genus Panulirus; species Panulirus ornatus. The sequence goes on along the minus strand of NC_092252.1, from coordinate 9,919,621 downwards.
AAGCGGTACACGAGTGATGAAGAGGGACATGAGGCAGCCTGGGGGGGTGATGTCGGCCGCGACCCACACGTCGGAGGAACCCGCTGGGATCAGCCATTAAAGTAGAGCATTGAGGGGCGCATGCCAGCCATACCCCGGACCGCCAGCCGGCCGACCCACAGCCCAGTCTTCCCCAGTTCCCATATCATTTGAATGTGGACGCGCGCCGGACAATAGAAGGAATCCAGGGCTGCTGTTTGTGTGGAGCAGCCAGGCCTCCCACCACGGCTCTTCCTTAGCCGAGGGAGGGACAGACTCGCAGCTTTCTCTTAACAGCCTCCTAACTCTCCCTGAACGACCATTCCCGGCTGAATCACGCCAACTGTTTGTGCGCCAAAATACCTGATAACTGGAGGCGGTCCTGCGGTACCTTGAATCGTATTGAACAATGTTTATCGAAGGTATTGTGGTACTGTGACCCATTCATGCTCGTAGTGGGGGTTGGGAGCTGAAGACGTCGCGCTGGTTGAGAGAACTATACCACCCCTAAGCCCACACTGCGGGAATTTACAAGCCACCAAGAGCTCACCTGTGCCTCCTTCAGCGTAGAACTGTAACCTTCAACGCTAGCGCACAAACACCGGAGAATTACAGCTTCCAATCCCATTCCTGCACCCGAAGTTGGGAACTGTAACCTCTTACACCCACGCTCGGCAGGAAATTGTAACTGCACGCCCACCCACACCTGGGAACTTTACCTTCCCACGGTCTTAATAATAATGAAATATAGCCTCCCAGGGCCACCCACAACCTGAGTGTTGGTGGAGCGTGGCGTTGCTCGCCGGACGGATGACCTGCGATGCTCCTGTGGCAATTTGTTGCTTCGCCAAGCTTTGTCCTGATGACTTGCCTGGGTGATGTCGTCTTTCCTCCCTCTCCCCTACCACCCACGTCTGGGGTACGGTGTTCCGGCCGTGGTCTGAACCTCTTGAGCGCGATGGCCCCATCCCTGAGCACAGAGGTACGACCTCTGGGTATGATAGCTTGGCCTGTGACCTGAAGGATCTCGTTAGAGGTCGCGCCATCATACCCAGGGGCCGTACCGTCGTGTTCTAGAGAGTATGTGAAGGGTCCATGCGAGTCGGTAGAGTAGTGTGGAAAACCTGTTGATTGGAAACCGTGGAATAGAAAAATAATGTATTCAACATTTTTTGACGGCAATCAGAAATACTTGTTACTCAGTACGAGTGGCTCTGGAAATCATTAAGGTATACGACAAAGACGTATGCTTCATTTCCGTTCAGAATATATATATCATTACCTCATTTACGTTTGCCATAATGAGAAATACCTCTGATATTCGACGTGGAAGTAAGTTAAAGAAGGCTTTTACCTCGCGGGTGAGTTATAGATCATAAACTGTTTTAAAAGACCATCAGCCAGGTGGAGTTGGGAGACCGCCAGCCGAGGCCAGCTGGGAAACCACTGCCCGGGACCACATGAGACGACACCTGAGCCAGCTGGGAGACCACCTAGGTGACGGGGAGGAAGGACGTCACCGGACCATTATACGAGGGGCTCCTGGGTGCCTTCCCTCGAGACACCGTAATGATCCAAGGTTTGCCCCGTACGGCTTACAGGCTCGTGCTTCCCTCCCGCTCTAAGCTGCTCGGTCTGGCGGGGGCTAGACCCATGGTGGTGGGGTGGTGGGTCTTTTACCCACCTCGTAAACCGTACGGAACAAGATGAAGAGAGGGTCCCCTGTCACTTCCATACAAATGTATGCAGGCGCTCATTTGTGGGGTCGTGGACATGCATGGACGCACGCATGCATTACATACCCAGGCTAACGGGAATATTCGTATACATACATTAGAGGTGTGCATGTCAGTCAGAGAAGCGGTAACACAGTGTGGGAATGGCGTGTACGCGTCCGTAGTCGTAATATTAAAGATGGCCAAGTCCAGGTTTGAGAACTGCTGTATGAAACATGAGGGAGACCAATGCAGAACAACAGCAAAAAAAATATTCCAATTTCCTATTTTTATTTTCTTTGCTTTTAGTGTGTGTGCTGAGATGATGGTGTGGAAGAGGATCACACGCGGCGCTGAAGTGACTAATGCACATGGAAACTACAGCAAACTTTACAAAGTATATTATCATATATGATAATATTACATACACACAAAAAGTATTAGAGCCAAAGAATATACAAATAAGTCAGATAGGGGTGCGGTTGACACAGGATTGCATTCAGAATACATCTCTACATACTTCCCAAACTTTACACCTGAGTTTTAACCATATTTTAGTCTTTCTGAAGTAGCCCATGGCCATTATAATCTTTCCTCCCACATGAATTGATAATGAAGCATGTACATGTATATGGCTAAGATTATCTTATATTTTGTGACTATCAGAATTATGTTGTTCGACCATTCAGATTTCATCATTAAGATATAAATGATGGTTATATTTATTGTCTATAATTGTAGATAGTTATTGGTGAGCAACAGGCGTTATTAGGTGTCATAGACTGGAGAAAAGATGTTTGGCTTGACTGAATGGAATTCTTTTTCATATGGCAACCATTTCCCTTCTCGAACTTGTTCCTACATTGATTATTTTTCCTGTTCGAATGTAACTGCGACATCTACAAATCCGTCCTGCTACTGTGCACTCAGACACACACACACACAAGCTCTGTGTTTGAAGGTCTTGTCGTGCGCCATGGCGATCTGAACTGTGCTTTGTTAAAAACAACGATAGTCTGAGGTTGAGAGCGAGTGCGCAGCAGGCAAGGGCCAGGACCAAAGTATTAATGAAGTGACAGCAGGAGTGTGTGTGTGTGTGTGTGTGTGTGGCGCTGGTTACTGGAGCGGCACGGACCAGGGGCACCAACCCCGTGTTTTGCGGAGGCGAAGATGGCGCGTCGTATCCTAGGATTACCTCGCGTTTAATTCCTTCCGGTTTGGTTTTGTCTTCTTCCCTCCCCTATCCTCCCTTTCCCTCCCGTAATGTTGTCGATCCTCTCTCATTATTTTCGTGAAATTGGCTACGGTGAGCGTCCTTTCGTGGCCATGTCGTGTGGTGATGATTTTAGTACTTTGCCGTGCCTGAGGTGTGATTACTGGACCCCTTAGTGCTGGACAGTGCTCCTCCAGGTATCACTGGTGCGGGCAAGGTTGCTCCTCTGGGATGATAGAGGGAGGGCTTCTCCTGTAGGATGACCTGGAGGGAAACTAAGATGTTCCTCTGTAGTGAATTACGGAGGTAGGGTAGGCGGAGACCGGGCGTGAGGCAGAGCGGGGGGTGGTAGCCAGTCGTGGGGTGGGAGATTAACCCCCTCCGTCTTTCCCCCCAGTCAACCTGGGTGTCCTGGCGGGGGAGGGCTAGTGACGAGGAATTATCCAAATTCCTCAGGGATTGATCTGTAATTTTTCCGCCTTCTTGGCAGGAAAATTTATGAGGGATTATTTTCCGCGGTATGAGTGCTCGTGTGTGTGTGTGTGGCAGCGACCGTCTCCAGTGGCATCTGTCGCTTCCCTTCCATCCATGCTTTCTTCCTCCTGTTATATTTGTGTTTACATTCTTGGTATTGTTATATCACAGTCAGTTTCCCTATTTCACAGTCAGTTTTGATGTGTCCTACATTGTGTTTACTAAACATCATGGAGTTATTTTATGTCCCTCTGAGTGACTGTGTGTACAACAGACATGGAAGCCACGGGGGGGACAGACAGTTGCTGTGGATCAGTCCGTCATGCGAGGTCCTCCTCACTTTCCGTGGACGAGTCACTCCAGGTCCTCCCTCACCCCTCCTGCCCCACAAGCCATATGTCACTGTTATTCCCTCAGCCTGGTAACGTCACGGGTGTATAGTCCCAAATCTCTTCCTCCTCTGCTTAACCTGCTTAACTACTCCAATCTCGCTCCCCTCCGCGAATCCCTCTGACCACTCCGCCCATCTCCACCCCACTCTCACCACCTCCAACAACAACAACCACCCTCAGTGTACACCAGATGGCACCAGGGATACACCCACATGCAATCCAATCTCTGTGGTGTTCCACGATCTTATATCTTCACAGCAGAACTCCTTGTTAATTGTCGCCCTTTCTTATATGACTCGGAGATCTCAGTGCCACTGCTGCTCGTTGACGTTGGCGAGACTTGTGTTGTGTGTGAGCCTTACCGGAATCTTTTTGGCGATGGTGGCAGAAATTGTGGGCGAAGAGTGGAGGAGAAATAGTGCAACGCATTCCAAAGAGACCTGGATAGATTTCAACATTTGTAAGATAAATGGCTAAAGAATTTCACCCCCGACAAATGTAAAGGGATGACTGGAAAAGGGTTAGGGCAGAACAAACTGTGAATATTTGTACTCATAAGGACACACACACACACACACACACACACACACACTTAAAGTCATAGGTGCATTAAAGTTCCATTACTGACAGAAGGACTTTAATAGCTTCATATTTGATTATTTCTTCCTGTGATTACATGACTGTGTAACTCTACAAGTGTAAACCGTACCCTCTGTCTAAGGAAGCAGCCATGCTTTATACATCACCACTTTATATAGGTGGAGACAAGTGATCCAGCTTGTGAATCGCTAATGGCCGAGTTCAGCCAGTGTATCCATCTTTCATGTGTCGAATTATGTTCCCATTTAACTGTTAGGTGGTCAGAGGTCTTTCTGGCTCTGACGAACCAACTCTAGGGAATTCAGTAGCCTTACTTCACTCCAGATGGTTGAGGGAAGGCGCCTGCCTCTTAACTAGCCTCGCTTGGGAGGAATTTGATAGTGTTTGACATTTCTTCATTCGCTGGTAATTCCCTATTTCATCTACCATTCCAACTGATCTCAGAAATTTCTTTCCTTTTTTTTCATGGTTTAACTTTATTCGTTTCCCTTGATGATTTCCAGATAGAATGATTTCATTTCCTTTGTGAGTGAAACGCTCAGGTTTGCATAGAGACCTTCACAGGAACGAACAGTGAACAAGAAAACAGAAAGACCCGGGCCTTCCCTACATCCACAGCCAGCGGGCCATTACCGGTAGGCCTGCGTCAACCCTTCCTTAATTATTTAAATCCTGAAAGTTTCCCAGCGGGAGACAGTCGCTGCAGACGCCCGTGTGGCTGGTACCCCCTTCGTCTGTCGTGAGCGTCGGAAAAAAAACCTTTGTAATCGATGCAGTGGATATATGTATGTGTCACGCGGCAAATGCGGCTACTATGGTGGTGTCGAATTACCATGAGCGTGGGGCCCAGGCCGTTAGCGCCTCTTTACCTCACGGCCTCTAGCACAGGCCTGCGTGTGACGGGTCGTTACCGGGACGTAGGACGGACTAGGCACTCCCAGCTCCGCGCCCCGTGCCTCCAACACACACACACACACACACACACACACACACACACACACACACACACACTGGCGCTTGTATCACTATAGTGCCTACTATCACCTACTTCCTCCACCAACTTGTCCAACATCAACACCACCTGGTACCGGGCACATCATAACACCCAGTCACCTGTTTGTATTACCCTCAGTCATGGTGTCATTAGGTGTGGTGGTGGTGATAGTTGTAATGGTGTTCGATGTGGTGGTCGGGTGAGTGTGGTGATGTTAGGTGCAGTGCTGTAATGTGTGGTGTGGCGGCGTTGGGTGAAGTAGCGTTTGGGTTGGTGGTATACAAGGGAGGGATGTGGTGGCGTTAGGCTGGCAAGAATTAATGGTGCAGGTGCTGACGTACAGTTTCTTCCTCGCCACAGGTATCCTTGAGCAACAGCCTGCTGTTGGACGACGCCAGCAACGATGGCTCTCTCATCGTCGACGTCGAGTCCCCTGCGCCCTCCACCCCTGGTAAGTCAATGTCTCCTTTACCTCATGGTTCTCCTCCCCACGACGTCCACGCCTGGTAAGTCCATATCATGATTCCTCATCCCGTGGCGTCCCGTGAGGGACATGGGAAAGCCAGATAACAAAGGACGTAATGGCCTCTTACAAGGCTCTATCCTGGAGAACTATAACAGTATTTTGTATTCCTAATCTATAAAGGTGAAGACAGGATAATGATGCAGCAGAAAGCTCCTTCTAAACCATGATTGCCTTCCCCACTTCATCCGGCGTGGTAGCAGCTGTAACAAGTATATAGACATAAGATATTCGATGGGAAAGGATGAGTGGAAAACACATTCTGATCTAAGTCGTTGGAGACTATGAGGAAGACGGAGTTAGGCAGCTGCATTGTAAAGACGATAAGTTGCAATACTCGCATTTTATATTGTCCTTAAACAAGCTTTTTCGTCACTATCAGTTAAATATTTGTTGAATTTTAAATGCATTGATAGCCCGTCATTTGAAAATGTCTGATGGCAATTTGTTCCAGTGTTATCTAACTCTGCTGCTGAAGAAACTTTTGTTCTCGTTTGTATTACATCGTCATTGAGATTTTATGCCGTTGTTATAAATCATTGCATATCTGTATGACAGAATTTGTTTCATAAGTTTCAAAATCATTAAGTTATCTTAAAAAAAAGTTAGATCTCCAGATCTGCATGTTTTTATAGGAAATAATTCTGAGTCAGAATATATGTTTATATTCATTTCTGGGTAAGCACATTAGTTTCTGTTGTTCTTTTCCGTACTTGTTCTACTTTCTTCCGTATTTGTTCTACATTTTCTTCTTAATCTACAAGTGGTCTGACTCGGGCGTTGTAAAGAGTAATTGTCACGTCTTTCGTTGAATAGTTTATATTTCTAGCTGTGAAAGCCGATATTATGTTTGCTCTGCTATGTTCAGCTAATCATTGCTTTACTTATTTTAGGTCAGTGTTGCGTAAGATTTCCAGTCGTGCTGTTCTTAGTGTACTTCACATAATGTCTCACGAAACATCTTTGATTCTTGTTAAAAAACTTTTAAAACACGAAAATGCATTACTCTGCATTGCGTTTATCCGTCTGGAAGTCCATTCCCTGTGCTACTGAGAGCTGCATCAGTGAGTCTAAATCTTTTTTGAGTCATTAAACAGTCTCTCCTTTGAGCCTCATTTCTCATTTTTCTGTTGTCGGGAGGTTTGGACATTTTAGTAGCGAGTACTGCCTCCAGATTGATCAATGGTATAGATACTAAAGAGCCTTATCAAGAAACCCAGTTGATTCTATCAGTGCGCAGTCTACTAATTGTATACCAGTATACCAGGTTCATTCCTGATTATTGTGTGTAACATTCCTTAAATCGGAAGGAAGCCAAATAGGTCGATAATAATCTGCTCTTCTCTGTCTCCTGATTTGTGAATTGACGTTATATTCTCGAGCTTTCAGTCATTCGACACCATTCCTATATGTACCGATTTGCCAGACACTTCCCTTCATTCCCGCGTCCACCCCTCAGGGAGTGCTGTCCTCGTCCTCCATTCTGTGTAGGTTCACCCACGGTTGCGGCGCGGTGTGCGCGCGTCTCCCCCTCCTGCGCCCTACACGCCATCTGTGAGTGATGAGTTGTTGAATGCGGCGTACCGTGCGCCAGCTGGACCTCTCCTGTGAACCGGCGGGCCGGGGTTCGTGTGCCCGACGGCCCCGCACCGCCGGGGTGCCCCACGACTCCCAGGGTAGGTAGCGACCCCCGGCTGCGGTCGCAACCCATTACCGCTGCCGTGGCAGGTGGCGGACTACCGTAACATACCAAGCACCTCACCTACCTACCCTCTTTTGATGACGCTTCATCTAAAGCATTTAGGAAAGTTATTATATATATATATATATATATATATATATATATATATATATATATATATATATATATATAGAGAGAGAGAGAATAGAGAGAGAGAGAGAGAGAGAGAGAGAGAGAGAGGTGGATAGATAGATAGATATACACCCGAGTTTCAGCCAGGTACCCAACTGACTAAACCTTAGGGAAGGATGAACAGTTGGGTTGACTGTGGACCGACTCCTGCAACCAGGATTGGAACCTGTGTACTACATCTTCTTCCACAAGCGACCAGAACTTTTGTTGGACCAGGTTGTTAATTTCCTCCTCGGGAAATATACGGCGAGACTGAAGTTGTGGAAGCGATATAGAAAAGTGACGAGGAGCGTCGTCGTCCTGGGGAAGTTGATGGTTGTGGAGGGTACGTTCCCTTACCGTAGGTCGGGCCCCGTGGCGACGGCGGGCACGTGCTTCACGGATGACAAGCCTGCCGACACGCACCGCCCACCCCCTACTACACCCCTCACCAGTTGTTCCTCGTCCGCATTTACGTCAAGGGTTACTACGGCTGTTGACTATGACACATTCCTGAACAGTAATTTCATCATTTTGGTATTCGGTTAAAGACAAGGTGGCGAGCTGGACGCCAGCGCAGGATGCGGGTGGGAGGTTGCGTTGTTTTGGCTGTGGTCCAGTTCTCCGTCAGTAGCGACACAAGTGGACGGCCCACCATAGCCTGTCCTTCGTCTGCTGCAGGTGTTATCTGTAGTATTCAGCGAGCCGCCCTCCAGGCTGCAGATGTCCCTCCTCTGCTTTGCATTTTATTGCCTGAGAGGAGCTCGGGGAATCCTGATCAGGCGGGACACCGGTGTGGGGGCCGCCCCCCACACCTCAACACCGAAGCCGCACGTACGAACGTTCCTGGTAGCCAGACGACACACACACACACACACACACACACAACTCTTTGTATCGAGGGAGCAGGCGATCATTATGTTGAGGTGATGCCTGAGACGGCACTTGGTGGTGGCGGCTTCAGGTACCGCTTAGGTGCGCCCTGGACCACTGCTCCGGCCATTGGAGCGACGCCACTGTCAGGTGCGTGGCAGTGATGGGAATAATGATAAGCTGACGACCAGGAGCATGATCCCTGTGACGATGATGGCGATGAGTATTATATGGATGGTTAGGATGACGATCGGTTATTAGTGGTGATAAAAGTGTTGGTACGGGGTGTTAAGGTAACTGCAGTAGCTGGTGGTCAGACTGATGACTTGTGTGGCCGGTTAACTGGACATGATAATCTCGATTATATGGTGAAGGATGTAATCATCATGTTTATGATTGGTAACGTCAGAGATGATGGTCAGGCAGGAGGAGCAGCCGAAACTGTCCACGAGACGAACCTGTGGTCACTTAACTCTCCCAAGGACGACGACGGTACGACCCTTAAAGTGTGATGGCTTGAAAACTTTGACATATGATATGACATATGCCCAAGGGTCGTACCGTCGTGCTTAAGAATGGCGCTGTTGTGTTCGAGGGTCTTACCGTCGTTCTTAATTGGTTGATTACACCTACTGGAGAGCTGATGTACAGAGATGCTGATGCTGTTGCCTGCTGGGACCCAGGCAGGTCTCCAGCGTTCAGTTCACATTTTACGTCCCGATTTTTTGATAAGCAAAACCTGATCATTTTTTCCTGTCATGTTTTGAGTATTGGCGGATGACGTGGGCCTCTGTATAGTTGTTTGGTGCCGCGACCCCGAGCGTGAGCACACATTCTTCAAAGACTTCGTTGACCAGGCAGTCACGAGGCTGACGGAAGAGGATCAGACTAGTCAGCTCGAGGGACACCAGGACCGGGTGTTTTTCTGTATGTGAGTTAGGGAGTGGGGCGTCGCTCCTTTCCCTCGGGTGCTCCGCCTAGGGGAACATCGCTCCTTCACCCTCTCCTCCCCTTGCCCCCTCCCAGATGGTACGCCCACAAAGGCTCCCACACATTCCCCTCCTTCAGCTCTTCCGCCTCGGAAATTTTGTAAATGCTTATTGTGTATATTTTCTTTCTCCTTCCCCCTCCCCATCTCTCCCTCTCTCTCTCGGCTGCCTCTCCTCGCCCGGGGCGCGCGCGCCGTGCCGGGATTGGACCGCTCGGGGACAACCGGGTACACCCATCCAGCCGTTTTGTTCTCTGTCTTGCTTGATGGTGGAGTGGTCTTGTCCAGTGTCCTGGTGAGTGCTCTTGAGGACGTTGTGCCCCGCTACAGACACACTTACTCCCCCTCACACGCTACAATAACCGCAGGTGCTTCCCTTTCCTATTCATGTGGAGTATATGATGTCGAGGAATGATGAAGATGGTTACATCAATAGATGATTAGGTCCCAACCAGACCATGTCATCCAGGATAGGTCGGAGGTGTTAGTTCTCTTTGACACAGATTGAGACACTGGTTGATGTAGTACATTCTCGCATCTCTGATCATCCGACTGGCAAGATGAGAGAGAGAAAGAGAGAGAACTCAAGGGTATCATACGACAGATATCACACGGGGGGTGGGGGCACGGTGCCAGAAGGAGAGTGAACCGAAGAGATGGACGGACAGGTAGCGACGCAGAGATACACAGACAGGTAGCAGTGTAGACTTAAGGACGCAGGCGGGCGCTTCGTATTGGTTGCCGTACCGATAGACTAAAGGGAAGCTACACTGTCAGCCACACGGAGGGACAGATAGACAGACAGACAGACAGGGGAGATACAGAGGCAAATAGCCACGCAGAGGTAGATAAACCGACTAAGACGCACATAGGGCAGATGGGAAGTTAATGGTAGCTACACAAACTGGGAGGCAAGTAGGGGCCAGAAGTGGAGAGATAGTCTCGACGTTGGAGAGAGAGAGAGAGAGAGAGAGAGAGAGAGAGAGAGAGAGAGAGAGAGAGAGAGAGAGAGAGGCTGATAGGGATCCACGAGAGACGGACAGAGAGCCGTCCGTGACAGAACCCTCCCCGGCAGTGGAGGTCCGTGAGTGGTGGGGCGACGCACTCACTGTCTGGTTGGTTATTGTGGCTGGATTGTGTACCACACATTCAAACGCTCACTTGAGTTGTGTATACATCACACTCGTGTACGCCCACTTCAAAGGTTTATGCTCCGCACATGTACACGCCCACTTGAGACACCACCAACGCCTGCTGCTCCGTACATTCACCCACCCCACCACCCACAGATCGTCACTTCACATTAACCGATTTTTTTCCTTTTTTTTTTTTTTTTGATGGATGGACATTCACTTGGGTATTGTGTGTTTGTTAGGGAGGGATGGACATGCACCTGGGGATTGTGTGTTTGTTGGGGAGGGATGGACATGCACCTGGGATTGTGTGTTTGTTTGGGAGGATGGGACATGCACCTGGGGATTGTGCGTTTGTTGAGAAAGGAAGGGTCAGTCTTATGAGGGTCGTGTGATTGTTTAGAAAGGAGACACAAGCACATGGGGGTTCGTGTCAATAACGGTCACTCCTCGAGTGGCTGGTCTTCACACAGAAACTGTTGGAAGCAGCAGCCAGACGCGTATATGCTGAACGGGAATAGGATAGCAACTTCACACTGGACAGAAAGGGATAGTCAAATATAGGTGATTCCCTGAGAATTGATCTGACGGATGTGTGGGTTGTAGTGTAGATTTAGATCTTGTGCCGTCCATCTCTTTATTTCTACAACCACTCGTGGAAAAGAGGAAAAAGTTGTCTTGGGTAATGATGAGACCATATCGGACCTCGAGGGGAATAAATATCCTAATGTGGAATGCCTTTTACGACGTGGAAAACCAAGGCTAGAAATGTTGAATTTTTAAAAGAAATCCTGTTGATCGGTAGTTCCCAACCTTTATGTGTCACCTACTGCTGATGGTTTCACCTCCTCTTTGTAGACCACCGTATACCATTTCTGTAAACTTTATAAGAAAAAAAAATATAAATAAGTCTTACGTGTAAGACACTATTTAGCTGAGAAAGACGAGTGGAATATAATTTCCAGCATTCTCCAATATAGAAATTGATTCCTGTTCCTCTAATAGTACTAATGAGACTAACACCACGTATGGTCTGGATGACGTTCACGTAACGTAATGTAATGCAGAGGTTCGTGTGAGGGTGGGAAGGACAGTAGCGAGAGAATGGCTAGTTGTGGGACAGTCAGCGGGAGTGTGTTGGGGAACAAGCGAATGACAGTGTTTAAAGTGTGTGAGAGAGTGTAGAGTGAATGAGAGTGACCAAATGTGGGAGAGGTGCCTAGTGAGCGTGGCAGCTTATGTGTGAGGGCGAAGATAGGCGACTCGGTGTGTGGGAAGAAGCAAACACGGCCGGGCAATTAGTTGTAAAAGGCAATGACTATGTGTGCGAGAGGCAGGAAGTGAGAGTAGCTAGGTATGTGAGAGGTAGGGAGGGAGAGTAGCTAGGTGTGTGAGACAGGGAGGAGGAGGAGGAGGGGCAAAGTGTTTGAGAGGCAAGGGAGGGAGAGTAAAGCAACAAACATGGCTGCCGACCTTGTCGTAAATTTATAGTTCCTCGTTCTTGGTAATTATGTCCTTCCTTCCGTTGTGCTCTTTGTCCTGCCGTGTGTACTCCAGCCCGGGCCTGCTGTCTCCCTCCCTCTCCTCCTCCCACCGGTCCTCTGCCTCATACCCGACGTTCTCTGGTGCCTCACCCCACCTCACTATCCTCGCTACACGCTCGGGCCCCTCCCACACCTTATAAAAGACCAACACATCATCCAATATACACATTCTGTCGTGACGCCTCTCGAACCCACGTCCCTGGAGTCACTAAGAACACATGCGCACCCCTCCACGACTGCAGCACAGATGATACTCGTCAGATGGTAATTCATCAATTCATCCCGTTCCCCCTCCCGATTCTCCATCCTCCATTCCCTCCCCACACCCAACAGGGGTAAACAGTGGTAGTACTGACACAGTGGTGTCTGCCACGTGCAGGTGGGTGCACGGGGGACAGATCGTTTTGCGCTGGTGGTGTCTGTAGAGGTTACTAGGTTAGGCAGAGCCACGAATGTTTTCTATGCGTTTCAGTGTGTTGCCTGTGGGTGTAAATACTTTATGTAACCGCGTGAGTTTAATTATAAACAGATACAAGCGATTGGAATGCAGGAAAATAATGGTCTTACGAGGGTGAGTTCCGCACGGAGGAAAAAAAAATTGTTTTCGAATTTTGCACTAGTGTTTGAACACGACGTTTCGAACCTTCAGCACGACGGCACGACCCTTGATTATGATGGCTTGGCCTTTGACATTTCCCATAAGGGTTTGGTCAAAGGCCAGGCCATCCTACCGAAGGGTCACGCCATCCTGCTCAAGAAGCTAAGGAACTCGAGAGCTTTGTAGTGTACAGTTTCCCAGCTCTACTGAAATAGGTAGATAGACCAGTGGGTATCCTTGCACTGACTGTGGGGGTCGCGTGCCTCCTCACGTTTCTTCGCTGCGCTGGGAGAGACTGACTGTACAGCGTGTGTGGTTCCTGCTGGTGGAAGTAAGGCATGGACATGGAGGAAATAATGATCCAGGATGATGGCGTATGGAAAATTACCTTACCCACCCTGTATGAACAAGACGAAAGGGTTGTGTGATGTGTGGACCATTTCATAAAAGAATCAGACTGATTAATAAAGAACTCTTTATATCAGTTCCTGGATTTCTATTTCTTCCTTTAACCATGTTTTAAAAAATTAGAGAGGAAGAATGTAGTGAATAACGGTCCTCCGAGCATGAAACTGATGTTAGCATGTGAAGATTTGAACCTGACACTCGTATTTCGGGTGTTCATAATGTTTATCTATGTACATGACACTTCACATGGGATTGAGAGGTGTTATCGGATTCCGCCTACATAGCGCTACGCCTCGAATGAATAGGTGACCATCTGCGAGAGAGTAACACAGGAGAAGAGAGAATCTTATCAGGGAATCTCTCTCTCTCTCTCTCTCTCTCTCTCTCTCTCTCTCTCTCTCTCTCTCTCTCTCTCTCTCTCTCTCTCTCTCTCTCTCTCTCGTCCTTTATTACCCTAATACCCGTCGTAGTGTTGAAGCTGCAGGAGCTTCATAAAGGGATTGTGGGGTTGTTAAGACAGTAGTAGTAATGATCAAACTGAAATACAAGATTCATATGTTCTGACCGTTTTGTGAACGAGATGTGATCCACGCCTTAGTCCGGCACGGCGTTTCGACATCTTATGCCAGGAGAACATGTGACGCGAACATAGTTTTCCTTACCTCGTGTGGCTGTCTGTATCTTTAGGGCAGACAGAACTAAACATTTGGGGCAGATACGTTGATGTGAACTCTCCTGTTTACCTACCTAATGCTTGCTTGAAGAGCTTATTCAGAAGCTGCGGTCAGGGCATTATTTCTTTTTGCTCCCTTGTGAAGAATAACAAATGGCGAATTTCTTTTGGCGTCTTGATCTTGTTAATCCTCTTGGTTGGGTGAGGGCTAGGAGACCACTGGCTAGGGATGTCTTAAAGGGTCCTACGGGAGGTCCTAAGGTTTACAGGAGGCTTATGGGAGAGGAGGCTGTACCTCCTGAATAGTGCGAGCACGTCCCAGCAGAGAACAATAGTAGAGGGTGGCCCCGTCATCTGTACGAGACGTCGCCAGCCTGACGCCCGTCCCTGTTGCCACCCTCGTGCCGCGGTGAAGGGATGAATGGAAAGGGAAAAGGTGGTATGAGGTAAAGATGATGTTAACAGTGGTGCAAGATGAATCTGGGTCAGCGGGGGAAAATGGTCGTAGGGTGGGAGACAGTTTTCTTGGTTTAAACAACGTCAAGTCAGGAGGCATTGTGGTTGAGGAGGTGTGGCCCTCAGATGGAGACAGATGGACTTGGGTAAGGAAGTGTTGCGTGGGAGAAGTGGAATTAGTTGGTGGGGGAAAATGAAGGTAAATGTTAAGGCATGGATGAAGCTGATATGTAAGAGGAAGTGAAGTTAACGGTGAAGGAGGTTGAGTGGGTGGGGTGACGGGGTTGAAGTTGATAAGTGTTGGTTTAGCTCAGCACGTTGGCCCGAAAGGTCTGGCTTGATAAACATAGATGGTAGTCACTGGTCTTTGATATCTTTAATAGTACTCAAAACTTAAGTTGGCAGGGGCTTCAATATGTCGTCTGATGGATGATTACGAACCATAAAAGTATCCCAGCTTACCCTGGAGAGGATAAGGGCGAGCAGCTAACAGCGTGGCGCGTGTTGGAGTGTCACATATCTGCTGAGACTATTTCTTAATCAACATTAGAGGTGAGCCAATATGTCCAGTCGTGACAGAGTAAACAAGTGAAAGTAACAGCGTCGACATCAGAGCGAGGCAGCCTTATAATTACGCTGTGGACTCGAGAGAGACACACTGTCCCTCCTGGGGCCCCCCTGCCAGCCGGTATGCCCGATAACATCCAACGATAACCCACCTCGATAACAGGCGTTTATTCTGTGACCCGCTCTCCTGCTGGGTCGACATCGGGAGCACCTGTCCGGGGAGCCTCGCCGGGCGTATCGGCATCATCAAGTCTCCCCTGTCTCCGGATATCGACGGCTGGAGATGAATCACATCCCGGCTGTCGCATTGTTCTCTCCGTCGCAGCCTCTTTCAGCGCCCACGCCCTTGCCTAAGACAACCACGCCCACACTGAACACACAACACTCGGGCCTCCTTCTGTATCTAAGTTACGCTCACGCCCACGTTTCATACCCTCGTCTCAGACATACCCCAGCGCACGTGTTTTGAATACCAGACATGTTTCCCTCCCCGCTCCTCACCCTCACCCGCGCCTACTTCTCAGACATTCATGCACACAGTTACACTTCAGATTACTGTACACCTCTCCACATATTTGTGCCAGACACACATGTGTCCGTACATCGGGCAACTTTGCACTTGTTTCAGCCCTCACTCGAACCCACGTCCACACTCGCGCTTACAACACCCACCTCAATCACTCAGTTTACCTCCACCTCAGACACCTACGTCTCACGCTCCATAACGCACGCCCAGACTTACGAGTCAACACACACAAATACGACCACTCGCGCATGTGTGTCTTTACCAACCACACACGCACGCAGCCAGGCTCACGCCTCACACACCTTCGCTTCACGATCGTGATAACTCTTTATTTATTTTAAAACATATGTCCACAACGGGTTTAATGTGTCGGCCGAGAGGGAAGGTGGCTTAGATTTGGGGGGTCTTGGAATGATGAGCACAAGAAGAAAGGGACGACGTGGATGATGATGAGGGGATAATGGGTAGAAGGAAGAGGAGGGATGTTGTATAGGTGTTACGAGGAATAGTGAAGGGTAGAGGGAAGAGGAGAAATGTGTGAAGAGGATTTTAACGGGGATGATAAGCAAGAGGGTAGGTGGGTGAGTGATATTGTGGATGGTAAGGGGAAGGCATGGGTTGATAATGGGTTAGTGTTGGGGATAGGAGCCTGCAGAACGAGTAGGGTGGAAGAGACATCTTGAAAGGGTCTGCAATAGTCTTTATTAATAAGGCACTAGATATGCATCCGGCAAGCCATGCAACACCCTAAGAAAAACCCACACCATACACTGATATACTCTGTAACTCTTTCCATGTTTAAACTGTAACTTCTGCCCCTAACAACCAGTTACAGCCGCTTCCAGGTTGCTCAGTCCTCCTAGGCTTTTCGGTGTACGTCAGGACCATCATCAGATCTTTCAGCAATCGCTCCACATCCTCAGCCTGGTCTTCCTCCCTCCCTATCGTCCACAAATCAGTGTCTCTAAGGAAAGGTGCGGAGGAGGGCATGGAAAATCATCCCAGGACCCTCTTATACCACCTGTCAGGAGAAATTAAAACACACTAGTCCTCTCAATTATCACCAGTCATCACTTAGACTTCATTCGGCAGTGCCAGGTGAAGCAACTGCATCCACTCCCTCCTCCGTCACCCCCTGCAACCAAGGGTCCCTCGTTCCTGCGGTGTAGTCCGACACTTCAGTTGCATCAAACCCGTGCGTGTCTGAACGTACCAGTCCAAGAACAGCACATCCTAACCATTGTATATATCTTCAATAATTATCACTAGGCTCTGTAAGCGGCGCCTCCTTGGTTTACGATAGCGTGGAGTCCCGTCCTTACAATGTAGTGGCTGTCCTGCGGCCCGTGTCTAGGTTTATGGCGGCGCCCCTCCCCCCACACTTCTTTTCCTTCCTTTAGCACCGATCATATACATGTTTTATAATATGGAGCAGCGCCCATAAACCCCCGGTGGCAGTAAACTTACACCCTACAAGATCACTGTAGGGTTGGACGCCATCCTACAAGATCAGTGTAGGGTTGGACGCCATCCTACAAGATCAGTGTAGAGTTGGACGCCGTCCTACGAAAGCACTGTAGGGTTGGACGCCATCCTACCCCGTTTCAAGGCACTTTCCCATGGTCGTCAGCTTTGGGAGGTGGGGGTCAACTGGCAGACTAGGGGAGTCACAGCAGAGCTCGCGTGTGACGTGGCCGCCTCACTAAACAAATTGCTACGCTCTGCACTGCCTTTCGTCTTTTATTGCTTTGATTAATCTTATAATGTCCGTGCCCGGCTCGGGTATTCTTGTCTCATCTCAGCGGTGGTAGTTCTACCTCCTGGCATGGCTTTTGTATCGTTTCTTTCCCGTCATCTCGTCGTTTAAATGTTCATCTGTGTGTGTGTGTGTGTGTGTGTGTGTGTGTGTGTGTGTGTGTCGGTGGTAGCAGGGAAGGTGTAAGAGGTGGGAGTAGACAGTAGGCTCATATTGGGTGACGGTAGGGTGGAGGCGCAAAGGTGGCGTATAGTAGAAAGTAGGGTCGCAAGGGGCGGCAGTAAAGCGGAGGATTACAAGCAGCGGCAGTAGAGGGCAGGAGCAGAAGGGGTGGGAGACTCTTCTACCTGAAGCAACTTGTGGTGGGCATCACAACCCACACTTCAATAGTAACTACTGCCCCTCTATCCTAGCAAGGACTCCATTACCCTAGTGCAAGTCTTCCGTCCACTCGATAAAGCTCTCTCGATTAGACCTGTGCTGTAGCGGTTACCCCTGCGTCTTTTATAGCCACTTCCCCTCTGTTGTAGTGGTGGCGTATCGTTTCAGTAATCCTGGCCAAGCCGTCATTACTCGCGTAGTGGACGGTCACTCCAGTGGAGCTGCTTCTACAACTGCCCTCGTTAAGCCGCTGGTACTCCAGTTGGAGGTATCCCTCTAGCCGTCCAAGAACAGTCGCCCCTCTTGCTAACGTTACTCTAAGCTAGGCTTCTAACTTGCCTAGATCGCCACCACTCCAGTCCGGTTACCAATTCAGATGCCTTAGGCCTCGTTGGGGCTGTTCCAATGCGGCAGGGTTGTTAAGGAGGGTAGCGGGGAGGTGGTGACGTGCAGTGGTGGGCGGCGCACCAGACACTGCCAGTTGGAAGACTGTGTCAGGGCGACCTGAAGGTCACCCGCCGCCATCACCACATTAAAGTGTGCAATAACCAGTATTAGTTTCCTTGCCTGCAGTCGTCCTGCTGAGTTTTATTACCCGTGAAATAGGGAGGTGTAGGCCCTGTCTGACCCCCGCGGCTCTTATCGTAGATTCACTAGACGGATTGCCCTTCGTACTCTACAGGATATATGGTTGTGAGCAGACCTGTGTTTTAATGGCCGTAAATATATGTGATGTACAGAGCCTGCTGGAGGCCAGGGCCTCGGCCAGTGCCCCGCCGTTGCACCCTCCCTCCACAGACCTTTGCAGGCAGTTATTTGTATGAGAAAATTGAGGTTGCACCAATCAGGTATCATATCCTGTCAACCAGCATCGCCTCCCCTCCCTCACTGGCATTCAGTCCACAAACGCGCATTCTCTCCAGCTCACACACAACACACGACAACATGCAACTCACACGACTCTTTATTCGTAAGTCTGAATTTTCCTGCGATGTGCGATACGCGCAAGCCCTGCTTAATGGCAGATTTGCGTCGTATGTAGTCAGGTAGGTACTCCCTCACTCGATCCATTGACGGGTCAACATCTCTCCCTTTCCTCCCATTCTTTGACCTGTTCCCATTCCGGATCAGAATCCAGGCATCATCTTCCTTCAAGACTCGTTCAACCGTCACGTCAGGAGGTGCTCATGGTGTCACTTCGACAGACCACCACAAGGCACCATTGGCTGGCTGTTGCTGTCAGGTATTTCCGTAATGTTATATATTTTGATTTTGTGAATATTTACGGTCAACATGACCCCGAGCTGAAATGATTATGAATATGCTGCGGGACCTTGTAGGACAGCTGAGTAGAGCCAGATGTACACTAAGTAACGTATTTAAGACTCAGGAACGTCATGAGAAGGAGGCATTCCAACATCTCGAAGGAAAGAAACCGTCATCCACAGCTATACTGGACCAGTGTTAAATCGTGTTGAAAGCCCGAGTCAGGATATTATTGTTGATGGTCCGAAGTTGGGACACGCGCCTCCCCTGCCACACACACTTGGTGTGCGGGCTGCTGGTATGCTGCCGTCCTGACCTCTTACTGCCAGTGGTTGTGACAGGCCTGGTGGCTGTCACCCACTGGTGGTCGTGACAAGACCTGAAGACGGTGAAGGGTTGGTGTTAGGCACATGGCAGAGCCTCTGACGCTACAACTACAGTAGTCACGAACCATTTCCTCTTGGTTTATATAGGGACTGTGACGCCAGCAAAGCTGAAAGGTTGTAGCACCGACGAACACTATCACTCATACAGTAACTTATTCATTACTCATCTTGAAACAAAGAAACAAACAAAGAAAACACTGTGACTATCCTGAGTAGAGTGAGTTATGACTTGGGTGAATCAGTGAGTTAAGTAACAGGAGGGAGAAGCTTGCCTCACGTGGGGTGAGGATTGGCCGCCCCATGATGCTCCCGTTATACTGCTGGTGTTTCAGTACTTCGATCACGTTTCTTACTGCTGAGGAAGGTGGGTGTCTTTCCTGCGGGAGGCAAGGGGATTACCCTGTGGTTGAACAGTGATAGAGTGATCAACTATTTAGCGTGTACGGAAGATGCAGCAGTGGCGGCGCACCTGGGCCGGCGTGCGTGTTGGCCCCCGGGGGTCCGACCGAGCAGATTATGGACCGCAGCAGTTGGGATGGTAAACAAACAGGTGAATCAGGTCACCTGCGGGTGTGGTAAGGGGAGGCTCACCTGGCCAGCGGGTACCAGTGTCTGGGAACACAGACTCTACCCCTCGTGCCTCCCCTCGTATAGTTTCCTTATGGTGGTGCGGTTAATTAGTGTCATAAAATATCGTGGCCTGGGGAGGCGGGGTGCGGCCCGGGGGATCACGGCACAGCAGTTGTATGTTGTATGTCAGTAAACCGACCCATCCTGGTAGGGTGATGCTCAGGCAAGTTGGTCTGGGTGGGCAGGCCAGTGGTTGTAGTAGAAAGGGAGATTGTATGTGGACGTTTGTCATGTAGTGAGGGAAGAATACAGCGACCACTACAACAACCGGGAGGGGAATAGTGGAGTAAGATGTGGTGGGTGTTGTGTAGGGCCTGCAAGAGAGAGAGAGAGGGGAGTGATGATACTGTGAGGGGGGTTGATGGAGACGATCGCAGAGGCGTTGTGATTATACAAGAAGCACGACTCGCCTGTGGGAGTAATGTCCTCATATAAGAATACGCTTCGCTGGCTGAATGGATGAATGTGTCTAGACGGCCATTGTGGGAAAGAAAGACGCCGCGGCGCCAGGCCTACCACTGCCCCCGGGTTCTGGACTGCTGCACGTGTAGGCGCCGGTTCATGGTCGGCAATTAAACAGTTAACGCCCCCGGTCATAAATTTCACAGTGTGACGGTATTGTCTTACGATGGTACATTGATGTATGTACCTTGTCTGCCATGTGACGAGGAAGGAAACACATTTATTTTCTATAGCAGGATGGTCGTCGCTGTTATCGTTATATTGATTGGTTCTGTCGTCTTTGTCACCGTCTATACCCGCACTCTTCAGTTTAGAAGTCTGCGGAGGAAACTTGACACAGCTGTTTGTAGAACGTTGGTTCAACTTTAGGTGTGACCAACCTTCACCGCACACTACGTCTTCCCACGAAAATAGCTGAAGTATGTTTCTCGTCATCTACCAAAGGCACAACACACGATCTATAGATTAGGAGCAGCCTTTCAGGTGATTCTTTCCTTCCTCTGTCAGAAAGAGCCTCGTGGGACCTTGCCATCTCCCACTTTCTGCAGCAGCCACAATAGCCTGGCCATACCATCTTTCTTCCGAAGGACAATTTGGCCAGGACAACCGCCGTACACTTTCTAAACTTAGGAACCTCTGCAAATCACCACCTTCTGCCGCTCGGCAGTAAAGCCACGGTACCTCATTAATTCCTTCTCTCTTCAGCTACACAATGGGACTCCTGTCCTGCTTTCCTACATCACCTTAGCGCACCTCTTATCTAATCCTGCACCACTTACCCAGTGAAACGCGCTGTGTTGTTACTCGCGTGTCAGTACCCTTCTTTCAGTCCTCACCATCACCAGAGAACTTTAGACTCATGAAAATGCCCGCTAAACATCTATCCAGTTAATTTCGTACTTGATGTCCTCTGCATAATACAGTCTTCCACTACACCTTCCCATATTTCCTCATCCACTTTCCTCCTACAGTTGTATTTCATAACCTACCCATTATCTTCCCAACATCACGTCGCCCACAACACCTCCACATCGTGCACAGGAAATATCCCATGACATGTTTCCCTCGACGCCTTTCCCAGTACATCGTTAGAGACGAGATAATCGGCTAGACTCGTGCCACCTCACAATATTGACTGTTGTCCAAAATGAGTCGTCGCGTGCTGTTAGAATCGCGTCATTTGGGTCAACTTTTGTCCCAGCGCCGCCGCATGTGACCCTCCGTGACCTTGCGTGCCACTGCACCCAATTAGTCAATACAGAAGTTGGGTGTGTGGCTCCCCTTTCCCACCCTCATCCCTTTTCATACCTCCCTCTCCTTCACAGGTATCCTCACTCGTCATTTTCCCTGTATTGTCTTTATATTTCACTCTAAATCTTCCTCATCTTCCCCTATATACTGTCGCATTGTCTTACCTTTTCATTCCATCGTACACCCTTTCCTTAAGCTTTCTCGTTTTTTCTTTTCAAACTCTGCTCTTTCTTTACCTCCTCTCGTCACCATGTCTCTTTCCCCTCCATCACTTGCCTGCAATCTTTACTTTCCCCATACCTCCCTCACTTTTCCTCTCTCCATTTCTGTCTCCCCTCCCTCGTCCCTTCTCCACCCTCACCTCCCCTCCTCGCCTCACTCGTTCCTCATCCCAGAGCCGTAAATCAGGGTGGGCGCGTCATGTCAGTGGTGGGGGTAGGGGGACTTGCACAGGTAAATCGGTCCGTGGTGGTGTGTGAGGCACGGGCGGTGGCCAGGTGTTGGCAACACAGGTGACAGTGTGGCCCAGGTGTGGTCTGGGGGCGTGGCCCCTCTGGGTGTGGTACACCGGGCGGATCTGTAAACTGATTTGTTACAACAGTTTTATGAAGGGGAAATGCGATGTAAGGTATAGACGTGGGTGCGTTGCCGTGTATGAACGAGGATGCGTTGCCGTGGACGTGGTGACCTGGGCGTGGCTGGAGGCGGACTCCATTCCAGTACTGTAAAGGAAGCTTTTTCCCTGCTTTGATTGGTGGGCGAGGAAATCACATTAATTACAAAGGGGCCGAGGCATTGTTCTACCCCATACTGTAAAAGGTTTCCATGATGTAAATGAATGAAACCCCCTCCCCATGCCAACACGAGGGACCGCCAGGTGTGGGGTAATGTTACCCAGTACTCAGTCAGTAAGCATATTCGGGGAAATACGAGTCTGTGAGGTGAATATTATATGTATATAAAACCACCATAAGATGAATTCTATTTTGTGGCTAGACTGGTCCATCCCACAACTCTATCTTGCTGAGGTTTTTATTCCGAATAAAAATCGGAAGATCTTAGCCCTTGCAGAATCCAGTAATGCTGTTCAGATATTGACAAAGTTGTCTTTATCAGAGAGACGTTATTTTTGACTGTGTAGACACTTAACCCTCGAGCGAGTCACCTTCTCGTGACAGGTGAGTGGCTGGCTGGGCGGTGCTTCGAGTCGTCTGGCAGGTTCTCACTCAAGACGACGGATTCTTCCTGAAATATTTGGGAATATTCCTCAAGTAATGATGACTACAGAACATCCCGCCGCACACCACGGGCGGCTGTAGTGTCAGAGGTCCACAACCCTCGATGCCCCTCCCTCAAACGTTGGTCTTATTTCTTATCTACAGGATAGAACGTTCCACAAACGTTTTCTTGTGTGGGTCCCACACCGGCGGTGGGTTTTGATAGCGACCGGTGCCAGACAGGACAGAAGACTGGACTTCACGATTCATTATGATCTGTTCCTCCGTGGGTTTAACATCGTAAATAGACTCGCTCGTTGAGCCAGTCTTGGGAGAGTAGTTCTTCCCCGAGCCATAAGATTGCCGTAAAGTATTAGCATTTCATTATCGAGTATTCTACAGAGGCTGTGGTTCCCTTCCTCAGACGGGATGGTGCTGCTAGAGTTATACAGGTTCTGCGAAGATGTCTCATGTGCGGGTGATGATGGACGAACGGTCACACTCTCTCGCTCTCTCTCATGGCTCTGAGGCACCGAGGGAACCGTGTTCCCTGCTAGTGTTACCGTCCTGAATGTGTTTTGTAGTTTGTCTCGGCAGTATGTTGGGCTGGTGGTCATGGAGGACTGTGGGCGGGAAGCACCGCAGCTCGACGTGGGTAGCTGGTTGAACGGTGCAGGTGAGAGCAGTGATGATGGGTGCGGCGGCTCGCCACCAGAAATTTATTGCTGTTTTATTGCGTGTATCGATGTTTAAATGAGGAGCGTGAGGGGAAGTATTGGGTAGATGGCCTGGCTGGTGGGTGGGTGTAGATACGACACTATCATACCGCTGTGTCATCCCCTCACGCACGCCCGGTGTCCGACGCGGACGGGGATGTAGGAAGCTTCGGAAGTACACTGTATGTGTACCGCCGTGTGGAAGCAGAGGGAGTACTAGCTTGCTTGCCTGTGTATAACGGGAACTATGTGTGTGTGTGTCTTACATTGGAGTACACACACACACACACACACACAAGTGAATTAGCATTTAAAGGGTCATTAATAAAGCCAAGGGATCTAGGGTTACTGAACGAGATATAAGGATATGCCAGGAACTCAACGTGTGTGTGTAAATATTTCAAAACCACGCGTCTCCCACCAGTCTATACCGTTCGGTACTCAACGGCGAGAGTCAGGGTGCAACAATTAACCAGGCTTCAAGCGACGCACATCCTCGGTAATTTTCCTGTTACGGGCTGACACCGTGCATGGTGTGGTGGGGCAGCTCTAGGAGCCACGGCACGCACCAACAGCCGCTAACCAACATCTATTACTAAACTGTTGAGCTGGTTACAAAGGTGACTCATCTGCCTCGTCCAGAGCAGACTTGGGTGGCACAGCTGCCGTGTATTGCCTTGTCATATCCTTTTTTGTTGAGGCACACACACACACACACACACACACACACACACACACACACACACACGAGTTGCCGTATTGCTCGTTTGTGTGCAGAACCTCAGATTAAGAAGTATTGAAATTTGGTTTAGCGATGATATATAATCAGAATTTTTAACCCATGTTTGGTAAAGTGGTTATAAATGAAGCGTCTGGCATAATGGTGGTCATTTACTGTACTGATTTTTATGGATCGTCGGTGAATCTTTCTTTCTCATGAAGAAGCGTTAGTCTTGCTCATGCTGACGGTCAAGGCTGCATCCACGTCAGAGGCTGACATTCGTGTGTGCAGTGATTACCCGATGCTGGGCTTCAGGTTCCCTGCGCCCACACGCCACCTCACTAGTGCTCCAACAGTGAGGGGAGGGAGGAGGCACATCACTCTCCAACTGTGAGGGGAGGATGGCTGGGTTGGTGAGTCATGTCACCGGCTGACTTTGAGGGGAGGAGGGAGGAGGACCGCCTCATTCTGCAACAGTGAGGAAGAGAGGGGCATGTCAGTGGTCAGCTTTGAGGGAGGGAATGAGTACCACATCAGTGGTCAGCCGGGAGGATGGACCACGTCAGTGTCAACCTAATGGGGAGGAGAGTCAGTTCTTGTCAGGTGGGAGGGCCACTGGGATCCTACCGTGTACAGTACAGTATTAAACTCTTAAGTAAGACGGACTCGGTAAATCAGTGTTGAATTTCACTTACAAAGGATCCGGAAGGTTCTTGTGTAACCGCACCCACCCACCCCCAAGCTCCCTCAATGACCTGTCGTTGCAAAACGGGGTCATGGCATTCCCCCCCTCCTCCTCCTCCCGCCCTTCATCGTTGCCCTCGAGTTCAAGTTGTGCAAATTATGTTGGTTTTATGTTGCCCATCGCTTACTCTCTTTGTTGTAGACAGATGCTGGGAGTTATATAGCTGCCATTTATTTGTGTATCTGTCGACGTATTGTTGTTGATCTGTTGAAATTAATTTTGTCATATTAACTGAACTCCCGTGGTCAACTTTTCCCTCCAGTTCACGTGTGTGATCTTCCACTCGGTCTCCTTGTGCCGAGTCTCTTTCTCTGCGGCGTCCCTCTCCCGTCCGCCCTCCCACCGACTCCCGTCCCCTCTCTTCCCCTCCCTCCGGTCGGTTATTTTAGGTAATCCTTTGACAAACCGCGTCTCTGCATGACACACCACGTCCAATCAAGGTAAAAGCCCGTCGGTGGAGGCAGGAGGAGGGAAAGGGGAGGGTTGTGCCTGCTGGAGATGGTTCAGCCTTATTAAGGGGGCAGGAGAATAAAAGGGGTAGTTATTGCAGGGAGAGAATAATGAAAGAGATTATTACATGGACCAGGCTACACACTCCTGACTAGGGCAAGAACGTCCTACCATATATATTGGTTAATCTGGTGGAGACCATTGCATCTGTCTCGTGTAATTGTTAATCTAATTGTGGTACCACGACTGCTTGACAGGTGATGTGGTAGGGCATGTGGGTCCTCTGTACATCCGTTGATTGGTGATATATTCCACAATTGTAAGAAAGAGTAGCGGAGGCAGAAATGCCTTTCCCCAGAGTAGGTTCCCCTTGACTCATTGAACGTAGGTCCAGTGAGGTAGTGTACCCCAGCAGGTAGGTCCAGGGAAGCTGTGTACCCCAGCGGGTAGGTCCAGGGAAGCTGTGTACCCCAGCACGTAGATCCAAGTAGGTATAGTACCACAGCTAGGTTCATAGAGGCAATGTACCCCTGCAGGTAGGTCCATGGAGGCAGTGTACCCCAACAGCTAGGTCCAGGGAGGCATTGTACCCCAGCAGGTAGGTCCAGGAAGCATGGAGGTAATATAACCCAGCCTGGACCTCAGCGTCGGGTTGTCGTGTCTCATAACTCGTGGTGGTTTACGGTGACCCCGCGATATTTTCCACTGCTTGTGGTACCTTGCTTTGTGTTTACTGTTGCTGGGATTAATTACGTCTTTTGTCCTACGTTGTTTTATTGATGTCGTGTTTGCAGTTCTCGGGAAGTTTGAAACCGGTGTTCAACCAAGTGGTGTAATGTGTTCGCTGAATGACGGTACATTACCCTGGTTTATGAGTTATGGTAGACACATCAGTGTGTGTGTGTGTGTGTGTGTGTGTGTGTGTGTGTACTGTACTGGGAGGGAGTTCACCCGTGCTTCCTCGTGTCCTCTGTCATGGTAGTTAGTCCTCTGGTTGCTGTCCACATTCACTATCTCGAAGCCAAGTTTATTTCATTTATTTCTAAACATTCCATAAAAGGATTGCTGAATCATTTCTCTGATTTTTTTTTAGCTTAATTTCATGGTATGGTCTCTGTTCTGTCCTTGTATCCTTCGAAGAACTTTTCAGTCTGCGTCATCAGACCGTTTTGATAACTTAAAAGTTGTAATAATGTCACCCCTTACTTTTCTCTCTTCCTTGGTGGACAGATTTAAGTCATTTAAGTCTTTGCGTGTAACGTTACTCTCATGGCGTCCCCATCTCTTGAACAAGACAGTTTGCGTGAGATAGAGTGATCCCGGTGTACGGTCACAGGACACAGCTGGTGTACAGAACACTCTAGTCTTCCAGAAAGTTTCTGAAGGCGATTTTTCCTTAAACGTACACAGTGGATGAGAGGTGGATGTAAAGAGTTCGTGGAGCATGGCGGAAATATGCTTATGAATTGGTTGAGGGTCTGAGCTGAGGCAGCGGTCAACAGAGGAGTTTCATTTCAGCGTGAAGTGAGTGTGCGATGGCGTGTAGTGTGAGTACGTCGCCGTAGGGGAGTGGAACAAGAAGAGGAGGAGTAGAGTGATGACTGCGAGGACTGTCATTTGTAGTGCGTGTGTGTGTTCGGTTTTAGCGTAAGATGAAGGTGTGAAGCTAAGGTTGTGTGAGCGTATGTTCGTATACTAATGTGTTCCCTGTCTGTATTATGGTCAGAGTGTGATCTGGACGAAGGTGAGAACTGTATTGAAAGCGCTTGTGATAGTGTAGCGTGAGAGAATTGTGGAGATGCGACAAGATGCGGAAGGTTAGGATTCTAGTGTGATGGTGTACCTTGAGTGTGAAGATGCAGTAGGTAGCGGAGTGTTAGGGATGTAGCGTGAGGGGAGTATGAGGGTGTAGCGTATAACCGGAGGGCAGAGGGAGCCTCGCCAGGCAGTAGGACAATAGCAGTCTGGGCCACAGTGGTCTTCTCTTTTGTCCTCCAGCACGGCACGTGTCCTACCTCACGCACTCCCTCCCCCACACACACGCCCCCACCTACATCACCCCCTCCCTGCAACACCTGCACCCCCCCACAACTCCTCCACGACCCATAAAACATACACTCCACATACACCACCAAAAACATATCCCTCCCTCCCGCCACAGAACCACCTCTGCAATACCTCTTGTCTCCCTCCACATTCACTAAACCTCCACCCTCACACGCCCACTCCTCCCCGCACACGCCCTCGTGAAAAAAGGATATTACATAAGTTACGAAGATAGAAAATGAATGTATTACTGAGACTCGCCATCTTTTCTTCTTCACTTCAGTAGAAACGAGTAGATGTGATGAAGTTAAAGACAAGGTGTAATACAAATGTAGGCAGATTTTTTGATGAGTTTAGAGAACATAGCAATGTTTTATCATATGTCATTGTCGAAGCAATGACCATCAATAATACACTTCATTGCTATTGGACAAATACCTCAGTTATATCACTTATTAGTAAGGCATCTCTGGTCCGTGTTACACCCGTCGAGTTAAGAAGAATTATGCATATTTTTTTCTTTGCAGAGTAGTGGAGGACAACCTTATTGCCTAAGGGTATCCAGCGACTGTATTAGAATGTGTTTTTCGTCTTTTGCAGCGAAATTACCGTGTCGAGATATTCTTCTCTTTGATATCTGATGTTTCTTATTGTCATTTCTCATGCCGGAGGTTGAGGAGGAGCCCTGTGCTCCACTATCATGTTTCTGTTGGTAGAATGCAGACATCTAGGTTACTGTCCCAGTGCTCCAGCTGATAACCTATAGTCCTAGACCACCATCAGAAGTCGCTCATCCTTTCCCACGACACCACTCGTACACACGCCCACCCTCCTCATACACGCCTGCCTCTCCACATACAAACTCCCGAGCTTTTCCCATATACTTTAATCCTTGACCTACACACACACACACACACACACACACACACTGACCCCTCTCAGTATACTGACCCCAGCCCACACACACTGACCCATTCATGACACTACCCCTTCCCCAAACACCTTGGCCCCTTCTCCCCTCCTGGCACCTCTCCAAACACCACGACCCGTGCCTGCATGGGTCATGGTAGAGGGCCAGCTGTCTTGATGATGTCCAGCGCAGTAACCAGCTTATTCCTCCCACAGTGTCGTCGTCAGGCAGCCTCGGCGTGGTGGGTGGCAGCGGCGTCACCTCGGCACCACCCGTCAGGGGCCAAAGGAAGCGCGGCCGTCCCAAGGGCTCGGGTCTCAGAGGTCGACTCTCCAGGGCCACGGAGGCCGCAGCAGTTGCCTCTGCCGCAGCAGCCGTCGCGGCCTCTTCAGCTGCAGCCATGGTGTCCTCCGCTGGGTCGCCAGGTGAGTGTGTGCGCCTCCCGTCTCCTGCGGGAGTAAGGAAGGGTCATGGTCCGGTCCTTGGTAGTCATCATCATCATCATCATCATCACATGAGGGATACCTTTTCATAAGTCGTCGTCATTGCATGACTCTTCCATAACAAATAGTCATCATATTACCTTTTCAGCTCATTGTCGTCACGATCATCGTCTCTCTAATTCATCATCATCATCATCATCACATGTTCTCTGCACCATCAAGTGGTGCTTCGATGGCTCAGTTAGAGTGAGGGCGGCCAGGTAGTGGTGTGGGTGGCCAGGTGGTGTTGTAGATGACTAGGCGGCGCTATGGTCGGCCAGGTGTTAGTGTGGACGGCCAGGGACACTGGAGGTGAAGAGGTTTTAATATGTAGGTCCAGGTTAGTCTCGGGGTCGGCTTGGGAGTGAAGGCAGCAACGTGAGCGGATAGGTGGGCGGCCGGGCGGTAAATAAGAGGCAGGTGGTAGTATAGGTCGCTTTGCAGTAGTCACAGGGGTTACCCACGCCAGGCCTCGCCTGGTTTCTCTTGGGTTCCCCCGAGTTCACTTGGCTAACCCTGGGTCAACTGGGTACGCCGCCTCACCTGTCAAAAGCCCGCTGATACACTGGACCCATTACCGGAAAATGAGGGTCATGCGTCCCACTCGTGTGTTAACTCATGCTGCAGGAACGCCACTCACCCCGCCCCCTTCAGACCCCGATATCGGCCACGGCCGGACAGCCCGCACGTCTCTCTCAGCAGCGGGTACCGATTAACCCCATGATCATGACAGCGCGATCCTTGGGTACGATGGCCTTGGCCTTTGACCCGCCCCTTTTGGATCAAGTCAGAGGCCGCCAAGTCCATCATACCTAAGGGTCATACAGTTTTGCTCAAGGGTCGCACTTTCTTGCTCAAGGTGTTAATCGGTCCTGCTGCTTGGACAGGAGTGTGAACACGGTGGCTGGGCTGCTCTGCCGTGGCAGAGGTCGGGAACTAGAGAGTGTGGGTAGAGGTGCGAAGCGTTGCCGTTGTGTTTCACGGTAAACACCACCAGGACGACCTGTTGACATGGCTCTGGTCTAAAATCGTACCACTCCATGACCGATCATCACACCTTCACTAAGTCATCACGTATGGTGCTGGTGTACGTGTGTATATTGTTAACGGGTTCACCCCAGTTGTTATAACTACTGTGTGTTTATTATGTGTTTCATCATTACGAAAGTATGAGCTCCTCTCCTTGCATGAGAGCAGCAGTGAACGTCTGGAAGGTTGGTCGACATCTGGTCCAGGTTGATACAAAGAGGTCTTCTCCTTGGGAATGTATAACACGAGGAGGAACCCGGGCTGGGGTCTGTCTGTCAACATTTTCGATGTTTTTTTTTTTTTTATCATTTAGAAGATTGATGCCAGGAGACGTGATGAGTTGCCAGTGTTGACTAAGGTGGCGAGTCTCAGCCTGGTCGTATTAGAATTCATGTGAACAGGATCGCCTCTGTTCTTATCGCTTCGTGGATTGTTGTTGTTGATATGACGAAGGAGCTGCAAGGGAAGCGTTTGTTTAGTTCACAGATCATTTCATGCATTTATGCATGATTCCTGAACCATATTTTGTTTACTGTTGGACTGGCGCCATACATGGGCAAGTGCTCTTTAGGGAAGGTGTGCGTGGGTTTGAAGGAGCGGAGGTCAGCACTTTGCCTGACGCGGAAGCTCCTGACCTGACCGTACTACCAAGACTTGTTCTTTGATGAGATGGAAGATGACACTAACAGAAGAAGAAAACTAAACACAAGTCAATTTCAGTAAGAGAGTATCAAAGGTGGAAAAAAAAAAAACCCTGCCATAAACACATTTATATATATATATTTTTTCACATGAAACGTTTAGAAATATTAATATCTTTAACGAGTTTGTCCTGAGAGGCGTAATGTGGATCACACCACATGTGTCCGGACGTTGCACTGGTGTGACAACGTCTGCGGAGTGCGTGGACTCCCCTCCGTTCCCCAACCCCGCCCCGTTCCCCCACCCCACCCCGCCTCAGGTTAATAACGACTAGTAAACACCTCGACAAATAAAGCAAATGGCGTGGGTGGGAGGGGGTTGAGGTGGGGGAAGAAGCAGAAGCAACTGTGGCGTTGCATGTGTGGGTCAGCTGGTGATGGTGAGAACAGTTTGGACCAGCTGGTAGCAATGAGAACGGTTTGGACCAGCTGGTAGCAGTGAGAACGGTGTGGACCAACTGGTGGCAGTGAGAACAGTTTGGACCAGCTGGTGGCAGTGAGAACAGTTTGGACCAGCTGGTGATGGTGAGAACAGTTTGGACCAGCTGGTGGCAGTGAGAACAGTTTGGACCAGCTGGTGGCAGTGAGAACAGTTTGGACCAGCTGGTGATGGTGAGAACAGTTTGGACCAGCTGGTGATGATGAGAACAGTTTGGACCAGCTGGTGATGGTGAGGAAAGTGTGGATCAGCTGGTGGTGGTGAGAACAGTTTGGACCAACTGGTCATGGCCAAAACAGTTTGGACCTGGTGGTAGCCAGTTGGTCCTGAAATTATTGTAGGTCAGGTGGTGGCACGGAAACCAGTGTGAGCCAATTGTTGATAATTAGAGCAGTGTATCCAGCTGATGGCATTGACAACAGTATGAACCAGCTGGCTGTGGTGGAGGTGGCCTGAGCCAGCTGTAGGGAGTTGACAGCATTGTGGCCTAGGTGGCAGTAGTAATTATGATAGCAGTGTGAACCAGATGGTGGTACTGTGGATCAGGACTGGTGGCAGTGACATCATTGTAAGCCATCTGATGGAGGGTAATGAAGAACAGTGCAGGCAGGCTTATGGTAGTGACAACAGTAGGGCCAGATTATAGTGACAACAGCTGTTTAATAATAATGATGATAATTATAATAATAATGATAATAATAATAATAATAATAATAATAATAATAATAATGATGGTGCTTTGCTGGTCTGCAAGACAGTATAGTAAGAGGCAGGTACACACCTGAGGTACAGGAGCAATCTGAACCACTTGTCTCTCGGTATCTCTTTCAATCTAAATTTGTTGAGATGAATTGCAACTTGTCGTGCAGCGTACAGTGTAATATATATATATATATATATATATATATATATATATATATATATATATATATATATATATATATATATATATATATATATAATCTCTTGGGAAGAAAGTGTATTAGCTTCTTTGGGTATTCGCATTCCTGGTGTGGGCGGACAGT
The DNA here is from genome assembly GCF_036320965.1 of Panulirus ornatus. Taxonomy (NCBI): domain Eukaryota; kingdom Metazoa; phylum Arthropoda; class Malacostraca; order Decapoda; family Palinuridae; genus Panulirus; species Panulirus ornatus. The sequence continues at coordinate 9,887,461 of NC_092252.1, read as the reverse complement.
GGCGGTCCTGGTGGTGTTCAGCGTCGTAGCGTTACTTGTGGTGGTGTGGGAAGTGCTGATGCTGGTGGTATGAGCAGAGGTGTTCATGTTCGTGCAGAGGGTAGCGGTAAGCAGTGTGTGGTGTCCTGTAGTAGCTGGTGGTGTTGCTAGTGATGTAGATGGCGACGTTGCCTGTTGTGGGTAAAGTTCGGTGGCATTTCTTCGTACTGATGTCGGAAATGGCGTTGGTGTTGACGTAGAAGCTGCGGCCTGAGGGGTTTGTGGTATTGGTGTGTATACTGGCGTAGGTACAGGTGCTGCGGGCACTGTTATCACTGATAATGTTATGGGTAGTGAAGCTGGTTTTGTGTCGTGGGTATTGGCGTCGTTAGCAGTGTTGTGGAAGTACATACCTGACGGTCTTAATGGCGGCGTTGTTGACACAGTGAGGGTGGAAGGTGTGGATCCTACAACGTTGAGCACAGCCGAGGGACCTGCTTTCCTGCTACCCACTAAACGTCTCTGGCCACTGCCAGGATCAGTATTATGAACAGTGTCACCTGCTCTGGAGGTCCCGAAGAGCCGCTCTCCGTCAACGCTACCTTGCTACGCAACATCCTTACGCTACCTAGTGTGTGTGTGTGTGTGTGTGTGTGTGTGTGTGTGTGTGTGTGTGCGTGTGTGTGTGTGTGTCAAGGGTCCAACCCCTCTGGCCCTTGCCCCAAGGCACTTCCGCCCAGCTAACCCCCAATGTAGCCAGCATCAGCGACTACGCCCACACATCACTGATCACCACACGCATCCCCGTCGACGACAGACTGACTCCCGGAGGGCAGTCACTGTCTTCCTATTTTTTTTTTTTTTTTATAATTCGTCCACTCTGATGTCCTTGTTCTTCCTGAGCGAGCACCAGCCCCCAGAACACGTCTGCTATTTCTGGGTATTTTCAGTCCTTCCCAGCGTCCCTTTGCCAGTACTTAGCGGCCTGACTGCCTGACGTTCCCAACTGTTATAGTTCCGAATTTTGGGTCTCCTTTTCGCCATATATACTTTACCCTTCCCTTCCTTGGAGTTCTCAGGTCTTCGTCATTGTCATCCGTTATTCCCATTTCATTCTTATAACTTTATGTCCATTCGTCCCTCTGTTCCCTTGGTCTGCCTCCCTCCCACCGAGTGGGAGCATCGTTTCTCTCTCTCTCTCTCTCTCTCTCTCTCTCTCTCTCTCTCTCTCTCTCTCTCTCTCTCTCTCTCTCTCTCGGATCTGGCACCTGTGGAGTCACGACATCCTGCTTTTCCTTGACAATAGTCATCGTTCTTTGGTTCCCGAGAGTGTCTTGCCTTCCTCCTCCCCCTGCGGATCTCCAAGTATCCTGTCGCATTTTCAGCGTTGTACTTTTACTTTGTCTCCTCCCACCTATGTCGCCCTTTTTGATCCCTCCCCCACACTAGCCCTATACTCCCCTCTCTGGCGTCCCATACCCGTGATGGCGTCCCCCTGAGGCGGGCGGGGCACACACCCTTCATTGCGCTAATTACACTGCAACGGCGGCTCCCTCAGCCTCCGGTCGCCAGCTTCATGCGACCCAGGCCTGTACTTCGCCTCGCCCTAAGGCTGTAAGTCCCCAGCCTTCGGCCGTGGCCGTCGTCTCCATTTTTTTTTCTTTTCTATCGATTCTCAGGATGAGCCAGGTCGGTCGTAATTAAAATGTGAGATACCATCGCACGTTGAGGGTTACCGATATATATTTTTTCTTAAATTTAATGTCTTGATGAAGACTAATGACCTGCCTCGGACAGCACCACAGTACAGTCAATTTCATAGTGCAGACCTTGTCTTACCTGACTACCATGATGGTCACGGTTGCCCGTCCCGATCGCAATGTAAGTTACTTTGTCAAATGAATCGTTTCCCGTAAGATCATTTGCCGCACCTGTGCTAGCCATTTAACCTTACTGACACATGTTCACTCGACATTAAAGATATATACATGTCATTAAACAGCTTAATTGTCGTAGCAGCGACTCGACGCGAGTGCCTTCCACATCAGTTCAGCTTCTGCCATTTGTCATTGGAGGTGACTGCCACACCAGTCGTTCGACCTGACTCTCACGCCAGTGATTCAACCTGGCTGATACGCCAGTCATTTGACCTAACTCACGCCAGTCGTTTGACCTGGCGGTCACACCAGTCATTTTACGTTTGGTGTGGAGTTTGTGAGAGGATGAACATATATGGGGATCCGCGTGATGTCACCAGCTCAAGGCCTGTGCCTCGGGGTGAGGGAGTTCCTGGAGACGTCAGTGGAAGTCGTTAGCATCCTCAAACCACGTCGCTGTCCTCAGCCGTGAACACCTGGACCATTTTGAGGTGTCCTTGGGCTACATATACCCTTGTATCTCAGTCACGTTCAACCTGATTGGTGTATGGTGCTTAACCCCTTGATCACGACGGTGCAATCGTTTGCGTTTATTACCATACCTTAAACTTAAAGGGCAGGTCCTGATGCTCCAAGTGTAGTATCGTCGCACATAAGAGGCTGATCATCAAATACAGACTTACCATGTGACGTGTTTATATCAGTCTGGCGGCTGTCAAAGACACCATCTAGTCCTCGACATCTGTTTGCAGTGGATGCATTAACATAAAGTACGCAGCTGCTAGAGTATATATATATATATATATATATATATATACGCACTTGTAGCAGCAGCAGCATATTATAGCATCACATCGCTCTGGCGATAGTTAACACGACCCTCCGCCACTTCCTCAGATTCCCAGCACTTAACGCCGTGCGGATGGTACTTTCAGAGATGCCTTTCTCCCGGAAACTTATCATGTTGTTCATGTTGACGTCCTAATGTTATCATGATGAACAAGAAATTAGTATTTAATAACCTGAGCTTCTTGGTGAGACGGCATCTTGGCGTAACGTCCGTTCCGTGGCTTGGTTGAGGGAGGAGGTGACGACTTAACTTGGGGTTCGCCGAGTGAGGAGGATTGCACGGGTGCCAGGGTCAGTGAAAGGATGCGAGGCCCAACGTACCGAGCGCAACAGCGACAGTTTAATTAATGCACGGGCGACAGCTTAATGAGTACACGGGCGTCAACTTGATAAGTGCATGTTTGCCAACTTAATGAGTGCAGAACCACCAATTTAGTAGGTGGGCGAGCAGTAACTTAGAAGATGAGCGCCAAATTGATGAGTCCACGTGAGCCAAATTAGTGAGTGCCCACTCAGAGTTGCGCGGCTGCTGGGGAGGAAGAGAGATGAGGCAGGAGAAGGGACAGGATGTGCCGGGAATTTTATTGTAGTATGGGCGTAGTAATCATCGGCGGATGTCCTTGTAGTGCCGTCGGCAGAAGGAGCGCCCCTTGCTCCCAGGCCAGTGTCCCAGTGACCAACTTGTGTCTCACAGGCGCTGGCTGCCTCTACCCACGCCACACTGACACCTTGACGTAGTTTGGTTATGATGTAGTCCTGTGCGAGCCGCGCGCTGGTGGGGCATCTACCGTGATCCGTATATACCGTCGGTGTCTGTCTTGCAAGCATGGCTCACTGGTCTTCGCCTCGTCCTGGGAGACATGCTTGCCAGTCGACCGGCAAACTCCGCTGTTGTTTGATGTTTACATCCACGTCATCTTAGATATGAGAGTGTTTTGCTTTATGGGTGACTGGGAGGGGCGAGAGATGAGGGCGCCCAGCTGTGGCAGCTTTACATCAGACGGGATCGTTACACATTAGTCGCCTTAAGCTTACTCTTGTGACTGTCCTCATCACTCAACCCTCTTTGCGTAACTCTATATACACTCGTCTGTGGAGTGCCTGAGATGTGGGTTAGTATATTGTGATTGAAATCCTTCCCTTTCCGGACACACAATGACACTTTTGTTGATCATAATATTGTCAGATATTCACTTGCATAACTTATTTTTTGCAATGATATTTGCTCTTGCAAGCACAGAGGATGATAGAACCAGAAAGCTCGTATGTAGGAATGAATTGTTCCGTAAAGGAATTGTAGATGTTTTGTCGAGAAAAAAGAAGACAGCATTACCCTCTTAAGTCCAAATCCGAATTAGATACAGTAGGAATTAGTATGGTAGAGGTGTGTGTGTGTGTTCAAAAGTTTACCTGCTGCGGGTTTGTGTTCATCATGCGTGAGGTGCATGCCGTCACTGACGGGAGTCGAAGGTTACCAGAACGCTGATAATTACGTTGACGCAACGCTATGCGGAGAGTATTTCCCCTTACCACCTCCTCCTCCTCCTCCCACCACATCAGCAACACTGTCAACTTGTGAATGACGGAATTGTCAAATTCATTTTCGTTGTTGTATCAAATTTCTTTGTTTGCCTGTGGTTCGCAATACACGTCATACGTTTTATCCTTGTCTCTGGAGTCCCCTGGCGATCTGGTTACATCCTGTCTGGTGTGTCTTCACTGGTCCCCGAGGCAACACACACGAACCCCCCACACATAAACCTGTACGTGGTAGTTATGGACTCTGATACATGTAGATAATGTGACCGTGGTCTGTGGCAGGTGAGGGTGCTAGGTGCCATCAGACATACTGTGTGTGTGTGTGTGTGTTAAGTACTTCTTTTGTACCTGTACGTAATTTCCTGTTTGTACAGTCCAGGGGGAAGAGTTGTACACTCGTGGAGCTCCTTTTCGTGAATGCGTCGTCACCTGTGCTCTCCTGCTCCCTTATTCATGAAGTAATTATACACCTAAGGTTGTGGGCCTCTAATTTACACGCGGTTGTTTCATCATATTTTCCATACCACTTAATTACTAATGTACATAGCTGGTTTCGTATGCTGTATGATGATTATTCATTCGTGAATCACTGTGATATTTAACCGAATAACCAAATAACCTTCCTTTCCGTTCGTTAGGATATCAAAAGAAAAAAAAAGAAAAGAGGGTAACATTACCTTGTCCGCATCACAAGATATATATAATTTTTTCACGTTGGTTGATATTGTGGTTCTTAGGGAGTTCCCAAGTTTTTCGACAATTTTTATCCCGTGTCTTTCATTGTTGTGTTGGCAGAACTGTCATTCCCTCCACCAGACCCCGCCCTACTTTTTTTTTCCTCCTCTCTCTCTGTGTTCTGTCATTATTACCCTAAATATCCTGTACCGATTTTGTTTCTCCCCTGGGTGTGTGTGTGTGTGTGTGTGTGTGTGTGCGTGTGTCTTTGATCTAGTACGAGTCCTGCCTCCTCTCCCTCACGTCCACAGTCGTTAGTGTCGTCGACCACGAGACGTACATAACCCAGCGCAGCAGTACATTAGTGGCGGTGATTGAGAATGCCTCCTATGCCATCCTACACGTCCTGAGGGCGGGAGAGTGTGGTGGTCCAGATGGAGACGTCCTACACGTCCTGAGGGCGGTAGAGTGAGTGTGGTGGTCCAGGTGGTGGTGCCACCGTGTTCACACCTCCCTCATCACTACCGCCGCCGCCGCCGCCGCCGCCTCTTCCTCCTCCATTGTCTTCCCTCTGTCCCTCCTCCTCTTCCTCGTCTGGGTAGCCTGGGATTTGGAGAGTTACGGCTGTGTGCTCCCAAGTCCTCGCTACCTGGCGTTGCTGTGTTGGTTGGCGCTTGACCTACTCTTCTGCCTGGTTTACGCTGCTGGAAGGGCAAGACCTGTTGGCAGGCATCTCTGATGATAACCTAATTTATCCGCATGTTGCCACAGTCCTCATGCCAGCATAGCCCCTGCAGTAGAACTGTTCGGACTCGACTGAAGGAGGGTGTCCAGTTCCTCCCATAATTCACACAGTGACGGTCTGATGAGGTTCCTTGTATTTGCCGACGATAGACCCCGACATTGCTGTCTCTGATGGTACTCTGGTTTTCAAAGGTTTTCATCAGATAATGTCCACCTCGTCTGTCTTTCTTGTATAGGATATTTTTTTTTATTTCTCTACACATTTTGGCATCACACTATTCATGTTTTCCATGTATGTCGTATCTGTTTTAGTTGATACAATCTGAATGTCTTAACCTCCGTACAAGTTGCTTGAATCTTCTCTTTAGTGGATCAAGTTTTTGTTTCAGATCTCCTTGGGTCTGAGCGGATACCAAACACGACGGCGTTGGAGACACTTAGACATTAATAGTTTTCAAAACTTTTAGTTTGCTTTACTATTTCTGTGTGTTCTGCCAGTGTTGTATAATGTGGATTCTGTAAATGGCGTCGTAGATGATAAAAACTGCGAGGAAGATTGTCCAGCGGTGTTTATGATGACGTAGGCTGGTAATAGGAAAAGAATAAAGGTGCAACATGGATACGGGCTGGCGCTTTGGGTTGGTCAGCGACGAGTGATCCGTTCTCAGTGACGTGACACAGTGCGGATACGTCCGATGGAATGTCCTGGGTAGCAAGAGTGTGTGTGAGGGGAACACTTGTATCTGCAGGGGTCGAGTGAGACCTGACGAACTTCCTAATTTATTTGCCTCATTACTTGGAGGAAGTTTCCCTGTGGTGATGAATGGCACTAAGTGTTTCCCGCTTTCTTTCCGTGCTCGTTGTTGCTCCCTGTTGTTGTACATAACAGTGGTGCTCTTACGTCATCAGGTGCTGTGTACGTCACCCGTGATGTGTACGCAGGACGTGCTGTACGTCACTCGTGTTCTGTACGTCGTCCGGTGCTGTGTACATGACGATATGCAGTTACAGTCCAGGGCCATGCAAGCCGCGGATTGCAATTAGCTCAACTGCTGCCAGTATATAAGTTTATATATAAAGAAAATAGATAATGATTATAAAGAGAAGTAAAAGAAGTAAAGATCATTCTATTGCCGTGAAATTGGCAATGATGGTGTGTACTGTCCGTGCTGGAATCACTCCGATGTGACAAAGCTTGACTTCGTTTTTTATTTACTACTGCGTGCAAGAAAATTGTGCTCGACCTCGAAATTCATGAAGATAGGAATGTTGGGCCTCAGGTGAAGGGAAGGTGGACAAGCTGAATGAAGCTGGCAGTGCTGGGGAAGTGGTTGAAGACCGGGGTTTTAGTAGACCCACACCCTCAGGCCGCACACCTCACACACCCCCTCTCTTCTCCCTCATCCTCAGTTCTTAAACGGTACCGTTGCTCCCGTTATCATGGTACCTCGTCGTAAACGGTATCGTTTCTCCCATTACGTTGGCATCTCAAACGGTACGGTTACTCCCGCTACCATGGTACCGGGAACCGGTACCATGGTACCGGGAACCGGTACAAGAACGTGTCGGTAAAGTTTGAAGATTCGTCGCCTGTTTTCCATAACAGGTGAAATACAACAGCAGCAAGGTGGATAGCGTTCTGTTATTAGTTCCGTCTCCGGCTGCCGCACATGCAAATCGCTACTCTACTGTTCCAAAAACTCTCGTCGTCTAATGTTGTCATTAGCTGAAAAATGACAGGGGTTACTTTAATGGGTCAAGTTCTCGATAAAACTGTGGTGACATTCAAGAGCGCAGCAGAATGGGTGTAATAGCAGATGGCACGGTTACGGGCGTTTATGAATGTATATCTCTAGGCTGAGAAACGTGTTATTAAACACCTGAACCAGGCCAGGGAGAGGGGTAGGGCGGCCTCCGTGATGCAGGTGTACTGAGACGATGCTTCTTAACTGCCATGGTCAGGTGGGTTTCCCCTCCTGAGGGAGAGTTTTACCGTGTATCAGAACACCAGTAGATACCTTCAGATAGATAGAGACAGGTAGAGAACGGTTACACTGAATCTTTTTAAAAGCTCCAGAAATGTGCATTTGCTCTCATTTGAAGGTGACCGATGCATAGCCTCATTTTCTAAAATATTCGTAGGGCTGATCAGTCAAGAGATGACCAAGTCATAACCACGGTGGAGCCTCAGGGCAGAATTCTATTGCTCCATGCACTAGGGAGGCACAGGAACCCAGTGAGGCTACAGCTTGGCCTTGCTGGAGGGGACTCCGGAGGATTCCACCTGTGGCCGACGTGATGGTAGCAGAGGTGTGAATGACATGAGTCATGCCGGTGGCTTTATGAATTGCCTGTAATGGATAGTAGTGTTGTAAGTGAATGGACCAGTGTTAGCCGAGTTTATGCTAGTCGTTATGACAAAAGAGTTGTAAATTGATGGAGTGATAACAACAGTTGTAAATGAATAGAATGTTCCCACTAGAGTAGTGTGTGTATGAATCGAGTGAGGATACTAGAGATGGAAATGAGTTGTAAGAATGAGTGGAGTAACAATAGCAGAGCTGTAAATAAATGCCGGGTGTTTTCGAGCTTATATTCTCATTGTTTCTTAAGAAGAGGAGGGCTCTGGGAGAGCACAGATGGCAGTGGACAGTGTTAGTGTCAGCGTCTGAGCTGAGGGATCCACAGGCACGAACAATTGCCTTTTTTTCCTACCCCTTACTCATCCTCTCCTTGCATCACCATCATCTTAGGATGTCACGGGACATCTTCACAGTTGTGAGTCGGGCCATATGAGACCTCCATGGGGAGTAGTGAAGGACACTGCTGCGAACTGGCTCAAAAGACTCGTAGGAAAGCCTTTTCGACTACTTACTCACACTTTAGGTAAGCCCACTTCTAACACATCGACCCAGTTTAGATAACTAGTTGACCCCTCATCACACAAGGAACCGGATGACTCTCTGAGCTGGCCTGGTCAGAGATGTACACACCGTAACTTTTGAAACACCAAAAATGGCTCTTAAAGAAAAGTACCTTTGGGAACATATGGCTTAGCAGGGTGGAAATATGATTGATCACGAACGTACGGCTCAGCGTTGAGAAATTTTGGGCTTGCTGTATGAAAATTTCGCCCAGCGTGGTGAAAATACGGCTTATTTTATGCAAAGTACGGCTGAGCGTGGTGGAAACATGGTGTTATTACCGAGCGACGGGTGGACATGTGAACGTGCAACCTAATCTGCCATCAGTTCATGACAGTGAAAATTTTTATGATATGGCCTTGTTAGTTCTTGTTCCTCCTCATTATCCTTCCCCGCCTGTCTGCTCCTCCTCCCGTCTCTTTCTGTGAATTCAACACCATCATCCCAACACTACCACAACGTCGCCACCACCACCACACTACTCCTCTCCTTCTGTCCTACTGCTACTTGTAAGTTGTTTTACTTCGCATAACCCGTCGAACGCGCCTCTACGACTCTTGGGTATAATGGCCCGACCTCTGACCTTACTCGTAAAGGTCAGACCATCACACCCAAGGGTCGTACAGTCGTGCACTCGGATCGTACCGAAGTGCTCAAGGGGTTACGTAACATTGCATGGCAACGGGTCTTCTCCCGTCCATCTGACGTGTAGGCCCGTCTGTCTGTCTCCACCTGCCTCACGTGTCCTCAGCCCCGCCCCAGGTCGTAGCGGGTAGCGTAAGGAGTCACGTATATATGTATTTTTTTTCCTTTTTGTTCAGGATGTGAGACCTTGTAGTTTTTGCCTGTATTCCTTGCCATTGTTTGTATTGTGTCCGAGTGTGTTTTGGTGAGGTGGCTGTGGTAGGCGGGGTGCAGTGGTGATGTGATGGGAGGGCCTCCGGAGGGTAGGGGTTGGGTGTAGGTAAGTAAGTAGGGTGTGAGGAGGTTGGGAGTGAGGTTGGGGTGTGGAAGAGGGGAGCGCTCCTTCCCCGCTGCCACAGTGACGTCTTCCACCACTTGTGTAACACGCCCCTCCATGCCCTGTACTACATGCTACTCGAGGTCTTCTTTCCGTTTCCTTCCGTTACCGTTATGACCTGCATTATGATGCTCTGTCTCACTCTGGTAACGCTACCGTCACGGGCTTTCTCCAAACTTAACCCGCAGTGTGGGGACGTGCGCTATCACGTGCAACACTGACGACACAGCGCAGCCTGCATCCCAAGACGTTGCGCCACAGCATCCTGCATCCCAAGAATGGGTAGTGCAGCAGTGTCAGGCGGGGCGTCATTCCTAGCGGTGAGGGTGTGGGCGTGAATGGTGTGGCCTTGAAGCTGGGGTGAGGGTGGGAGGTGACCAGGTGAGGTCCCCCGCGCCTCATGACACCGCTGGCACGAGGGGACTACTTGCTCTTTTGACCCTGCGCCTCCCTCTCCCACTCTCCTTACCTTCCCTCCCTTGAAATCTCTATCCCCCACCCATCCCTTTTCTGTAGAAGTAGTACCATTAAAGGACGTGTTGGTGTGACGTGGTAAGAGATGGAACACTGAAGTGAACAGTCAGATGATGCTTGAGGTAATGTTTGGCTGCCTGTGTTGGAGGATGTGTTGCCGTCACGTCAGTGGGAGGTGGGTGGACATCCAGCTGTTGCTTGGGGCAGTATTTGGCTGCCCGTGTTTACTGTGGGTGTCGCCCTGACGTCACTGGCACCGCCCACCTTCTGCAAACATGGCAGCGGAAGTGGCAGCCACGCGACGCCGGAACCTCCTCCAGCCTCCCTTTCCCTCCTTACTCTCACCTGACGCTGCATTCTTCTTCCTTACTCTTTCTCAACACTGCTCTCTCCTCCCATGTTCTTCCTTCCATTCACACAGCAGAAGTTTCCCTCTCCTCACTTACCTGTTTATCCCTGTCGTCATTTATTCCACTAAAGCCACTTGTTCCTTCTGACTCTTTCATTAATCTTACCCGACACAGATCTCTCCTCTCTCCCTCGCAACGTCCTACATTCAGACCTTTTTTTTCCCTTCTAATTTTTTAAAAGATTTTGAATCTTCCCTTTTGAATAAGGAATTATAGACGGCTCATGTAACTTGTATTACACCTGGCACTGTCATTCGTAGATATAATCGACTGATCCATTTAGTACCCGGACTCACGGAAGCTACGTACGTAGTGGGAGGTGTAGAACCGTGATAGGTGCAGGAGACAGGGAAGCAGTTACGGCAAGGGTACCAGTGATACACCTTCTGCCGATGTATCAGGAGTACTGAGCTTGTGCCACGTCCCGGAGGGTGAATAGGTATGATTAGAGTAAAGCAACATGTGGCAGGGACTCGGTAGTGGTGCGTTCACGTAGTTTGGGTGTGCGGGTTTGACACGTGTATAGGTACGATAAGTGTACCTGAATTCATTTAGGCCGTAGCAAAAGCCCAGGTGTAGGGGTTACAGAGAAGTGCTGAATGAACAGGTGTTCAAGGGTTGATAAGTGTGTTAAGTACCCATGTGTAAAGTGTTGGTTATAAACAGGTGTGACATGCACAGTTACAATAAACACAGGTGCGTGACAGATGCATCGTTTCCTGGATCATCTTGGTGCGGGGAAACGCTTTTGTATACCTTTCACCGTTGGATGGGTGTGTGGGAACTTCTTCCCTTCCCAGCCGTGGGCTGAGCTGCAAGGCACACGATGACACACCACCACCTTAGTCTGGGAAGGCAAGTGCAGGGTAGGGTGAACCAGTAGAAGGACGAGGATTGAATTTCCTGGTGTGGTGGAATCTAGAGGTGAGGCTGGCCAGTCTTCTGGGACTTGGGAAGTGAAAAAACGTTAACCATTAGAGGGAGGGAAGGGTTAACCTGTTTGCTCAGGTGTTGGTGAATGATAACAGTTGATTGGGGTTTCGACCGGGTAATGTTAATTAATACCTAAACAGTAAAATCATCCGAGGTAGAGGCATAGCTGGAGAGATTAACCAGTGCAGATTGAAAGAATCTGGAAGGCTGTATGGTTAGGCGACCCTAATGTGGACGGTTGTGTATGTGGCGGACATGGGGAAAGGTGGAACAGTGTTTACTTCACGAAAGGTGAAGCATAAACGATTGGACGGATCTCCTGTAAGATGAAGTAGTTGTAGGGGTTTTAAATAGACTGGCTCGAGAATGTTGTACAATGACTCAATATGAAGAGTTTATAGCAAGAGGGCTCAGTTTGGAGAGGCGCATGGCCACACATGGAACAGTTTGAAGGGGTAATGGGTCACATGGAGTTGTTCACAGTCTTATCGTCACATTACATAGGGTGGAGGTTTATGACCTAATCATTTGCTGGAGGAAGGAGGTGTAACCGCATTAAACATGTTTGAGGAGCGTATGGTCAACACAGCAGCTTGCAAGTTGTGGTGTACAGGTTCACCTCAAGTTTGGAGGGTACTTGTATATTAAGAATGCGCTGTGTGTTCAAACTGGTTCTGACGGTAACATTGAATGTGTATTTTTTTTTCTTTTGGGTAATCTATAAGACGAGCAGCATCTTAATTCCAATATGGCCAAGTCATGCGGTGGTGTCCAGTTATAAATATTCTGGTCGTGCTGAGTCAGCCGTGAGGGGTCGTCTCCCAGAGTCAAGTCCCCCAGGGACAACAGGTCATGTTAATTCCGGTTGTGCAGCTTCAGGTCACTCGAAGTTGGAACTCCTAGGAGATCTGGTCATGGATCCCGAGCGTTGGAAATTGGGTCATGTGGGACCAGGTCTTGTGGAATGGGACATATAGGAATTTGGTGACCTGGAATCAGGTTTAATTGTTATCCAGAAGTCAGTTCATGTAGTGTAGTAAGAGCCATACAGAAGTGTGGTGTCACTCGGGTAATGTCAAGTCAGGTCATGAAATTAATGAATTCATGCAAACCGGATCGCAACAGGGTTATCACCGAGTCAAGTTGGGGTCAGGTCGAGTGTAAGAGAGGTGATGTGGGTTCGGATCATGCCCGAGTCAAATCATGCGGGTTCGGGGTATGTACAGAGGTCATGTCACGAGTTATCAAATGAAACAAGTCAGGTCACACCGGGTTAAATCACGTGGGGTCAGGTCATACAGAGGTCGCGCTCCCACCGTTGCGACTTCCTCTGTGCCAGGCAAGCCGGCCGGCTCAGGAAGTGCAATGAACTGTGCAACCCGCCACACCACGACCACACGGTGATGGCCTGGGAGTGGCAGAGAGGGAGAGGAGAGGAGAAGGAGGAGAGAGAGGAGAGGGGGGGGGGGGAGGGTTGAAAGAAAATGGGTTGTAAGGACAGTGTAATACATCAAGAGGCAGACTGGAATCACTGGTCACGGTGGATCGAAAACAAGAGAAAGGGGGTGAGATCCAGAGGAGGAAAAAATGACCGATTAGAAAAGGAAAATGGAGGATGAATGGGATGCAACTAGAATGAAATTTCAACGCGATTTATTTTTCTTTTTTTTTTTGTAACTGCAAATAGTAGGTAAGAGTCTTAAAAGATACAGTAGGTGATAACCGTTTCAGTTCAGTGGTCGGGCAGAGATAAAAAGTAAGGCACCTTTAGCTACCGAAACACATGACCAGTTGCCTCGCGTCGGATGAGTAGCTCCCTAACTAACCCCGGACAAGAAAGTTCCTCCTCCACGACTCGCTGTGATAAACGTTCCGAAGCAAAGCTCCCGAGAATGACGGGTCAAGATGTAGCTACGAGACGAGACTCGGAAGTGGTGGTGCGAGACGAAGCAACAGAGTCGAAGCCGCGAGGCGGTTTGACCTCACTGGAGATGACAGATGGCTATCGGTCGTTGGCCATACATCTACAACGGGCCCGTTTCCCTACCCACGGTGTTGTCTGTTTTATCATGCCTCCTGTACATCTCTGTAGTTTACAGTAGCGCTACGTTACGTAGGAGTTAGTGAAGGTAAGCACGCTTCTCCAGTGTATTGGATCCTACAAGTCCGGTACAATTATTTTTTCTTCGTGAAGCAGATACGTAGTGCAACCTTCAGCTGATCATATGGACTGGTTCAGATGGTCGATCCACGCAAACTGAATTCTTAACGAGCGTGTTTTTGACGAGTGTCATGCTTCGGTAACTACGAGACAGAGAAGGATGTCAGGAGAGTGATGGACAAGGAAATGTATTGAATTAATGGAGGTGAGTATTATGTGTATAACAGCGACTTCGTTCTGACTCTCATCCTCCGATTGGTTTCATTTGATGTTCAAGTCATCGTTTTCAGGGATAAAGGACTTGTATAGCAGGTCCTTATACTCTGGGGCACCATAGCAGGGTCCTGTAGCAGTTTTCGTGTATTCATACACCGATGAATTATTTAGAAGTTTCTTATGCGTCAACAACTTAGGTCATTTAGTAGCGTATGTCCTCACATTCCAGGCCTCCAGCAGCAACATCTCATAGCATTGTTGGTATTGTTGCAATGGTCTCTTTTAGTGTCCTCTTTTAATAGCATTATATGACAGCCTCTATATGGTGTAGCCTAGGGCCTCGTCTACAACACCCTCAATCAGTGTGTGCGGAGAGGTATAAAACCCTCATCTGCTATTCTGTAGCAGTGCTACAAATTTGTCCTCGTAGTGCACTGATCACTGCTGCACTAACTTGTAGTGCTTTTGTAATGGCTGTATAGAAGGTTGACGCCCAGGATAATGCAGGGTTTGTGCCGCTATGTGGGACGTCTGTTGTAGCCTCCTTTCGTGCTTGTTTGTGTCTTTGTAGAGCTTAATGTCTACTGAAACTTACTGAAACAATCTTAATGTCCTCGAAGTGCAAGACCAATGCATATGGCATCCTTCAGCAGCGTCCTAGCGAGCCGAATCGTAGGCATGGCATCCTGTTGCCGTTTGTGCACCTTGCATTACAGTTCACCTTTTGTTGAAGTATCCTTTACAAATATGGTGTCCCAATATCAGTAAAGGACCTATGAGGCACTGATGGTATCCTTTTAGTTCAAGTTACATCATCCTGTATTAATGGTTCTGTCCTGAAAGGGGCGCACCATCGAAGGGTATCCATATTGTCCTGCATCACCCGGATGTGTTGTCAGAGGATGTCTTTTGTGTTCGTCTGCGTCTGTATCGACGATTTCTCTTCGTGGAATGAATATCAGGAGGACATTATGTACTGAACTCTTAAGAACTATTGTCCAGCACATTCATCCTTTAATGATCAAGCAGCACATTCATTTTGTGGGTTAATATGCTGGCCAGAGTGGCTTGTTAAATTATACAGTTGTGATTAGTGTCTCTTAGTGGCTGATGTAATGATCAAGCCAGAGAAGCAGGCTTGTGTGAGTGTGCATAGTCAAACACACTCAGATACCATCAGGAGGGGAGAGATTGACCTTGGAAGCCAGAGGACACTAGAGACTGAGGGTTTAAACTCGTATCCTAAGGTGGTCACTGTTGTGTTGCACTTTCGTATCCAGAAGAAATGTATTTTTTCACGTTTTCGGACATTGTTAGTTGCAGTTATCATTCGCATTTTATTTCGACAGTCGGAGGCCAAGCATTCCCGTGAGCCTATTTTCTTGGAGATTATATTGTCCAAGTGCAAGTTAGTTCCAGTATGGTTTCGGGGCAACTTTCCCGAGGGTTTTAGGGGGAGTGAAGTCACCTGTGATGGTTTTATGTTATGAGTTAGCTAAGGTGACCTCAGGCGTGTTTGTTAGAGGCTGGTCTTATGCAAAACTTCCTACATGGCTTACTTAACATCACACTTCCTGCGCCTCTCTCCACCCGGCTCAGAAAGTTGCAGTAACCAGCATTCGCGTTGCACTCTTAAATATCTGACTTGATGGCCGAGACAGTGGTGGTGGCAGGAGACAGCCAGGGCTCCAGGGGAGACGCACCTGTAATTATACCTGGCTGACCCCTGCAGGAGGTAGGTCACAAAGGGCGAGGAGAGGGCAGGGACGGCTGAGGGAGAGGGAGGGAGTGACGATGACAAGAAAGGTGAAGATGAGGAGACATGATCCACCCCTGGGCTCGTCATTTCCTCCTCCTAGCATCACTCATGTGGTAAAAGTGACTGTTGCTAGGGATGCCATCCGGGAGGGGAAATTGTCATGTGTGCGCGCTCAGCTAAACCCAACGTCCGGTTTTCAGCAGCATAGTAAAGTGCCTCGCTGACAGTACGAGTAGGAAGGAATACAACCTAAAGGATCCCGCTGTATGGTCGGAAAGGCACAGACAACTTTCCTAAGGTTTTGTTCTGTTTGTATCTCCGACTATCGTATTTTCAGCTGCTTTTCTGCATTTTAGTTTGGTCGTTGTTCTGCTGTAACACCAGTAGAAATAAAATCTTTATGACATGAAACTTTAAAGTCGCGGTATTGATTAGACCTTTAACTCTGAATAAGATTCTGGGATACAGATGTTGTTTTGGGACCATTAAAATTTGTAGTTTATCTTTGAAATGATCAAGGTCAGGAAGTTCTTAATTTATACGGTATGCGTGCGAGGATTCCGAATGCTGTTTGGAGTTTTCTTAAGCGAAGGTGTGCATGTTGCTTCGTCATCAGTGTTTCCGTCCGTCAGTAAAATCGACCCAGTGACTTCCTATTTTTCCCCAGTACCGCAGGCAATAAGCCTGATTTTCGTTTTATGTACTTCTGAGAATGTGGTTTCTAGCAAAAGCTTTTGTGACGTTCAGGTGTCTTCTGGTTTTCATGTGGAAATCTATGGTAGAGCGTGTTGTATAGGGGGACCCACGCTGTAGGGTGGAGTATTGGCAGTGGTCAGGGAATGTGTAGCATCCGTGTTTATGTGGTTATGATGTGGTGCTGATATGAATGGAGAAGAGGAATGTAGGGGAAAGAGTTAAGGTGTCAGGACAGTGATGCTGGTGTTATGGTCATTGTGAGTCGGTGCGAGCAGGGACAAAGACATGGTAGGCGGTATATATTTTTTTTTAGAACGATCACTTTTACATTTCTGTGCTGCAGGTTTTCCTATTTCTCGACCGTTGAATTGTGTAACTATGACCTAAACATTTTACTTTCGCCTACGTAACGAATAACGACTCGTGTTCTTCATCTTTACAGGTGGTAGTAGCAGCTCGGGCGGCACTACTGGTACTCCCGTGAAGCGTGGTCGTGGACGACCGCGTCTACTGCCGTTGGGACCAGGTCATCAAGGGACCCGCACCCCGCCTGCCTTGCCCCTCGCCCTTGGCACCGCCCTCAACACGCCCAAACCCGACGAAAACGCCCAGAAACCCTTCGGGTTCTACACGTGAGGACCACAGCTATTAAGCTAGCGGCCGCTGGCTTGTCGCCCGTCACACGCCTTCCTCGCCTTGTCTGCATTTACTGGCTCCTGTGTAGCCCAGCTTAGTTCTGTCACTTGGGGACCAAGGTTTGCGTTTCATCATTATCATTAGTCTGGGTGAGTTCACGAGTTCACTTTACACGCGTGAGGTTCATCCATTACGAGTCTTGGCTACAGATTAGCTAATACACTCGCAAGTTGTGTTCGTTATAAATGCAGACCCTGCACTCTGAAGATGAATGTTTGTCAAGACGGTAATACTTTTGTACTTCCTTTTTTGAAACTTTTGTCAAGGACTCGCCAATAGGCGCTGCATACAGTGTAGTAGAGAATGACTTCGTAACCCAAGTTACACATGATGACGGAGGCACAATGTAGGTGGGTGGTGGCGCAGGTTCGTCCTCACGGAATGTCTTTCCCGCTGGCGGCAGTCTCTTGTTAATCACGAGGTGATGGTTGTCTGGAGTTTATTATAATTTATCCTAACATAACGTTGGCCTCCAAATGGTGCGATCCTTATCTTGCTCAATTACGTTACTGGCGCCCTTTGTCTCCAAGGACGAGTTATTTGGCTCTGTTGGGTCGCCGCAGCGTCCCACACAGAGTGGATGTGGAGTCAAACTGCGCATCGCCTCATTATACGTGCCACCAGTTTCTTGATGAAGTTCGGAAACTTTAAAATATTTTCTTTGATGACCCTGGGTCTCCTTATCTATCTTCCATATGGATCTCAGTGTAGTATGTTTATCACTAGATGTTACTGAGGTATCTGGATGCATCGTTGTGAACGCTGCGCCGTAGACAGTACATTGGGGATTTCAACGTAGCGGTAGATAGTGACCCGAGTAGGCCAGGCCGGTGCTGGGGGCCAAGTGCATTGCAAGGTTCAGATGTTGGTATTCCTGGGTGCAGGAGTGTCATTATTCAGCAGAAGTGCTTGCAACCTGAAGGATAAGTAGGCAATTATATTACAGCTCCTCTGACTTGCAGTAAGGAATTGGGTTTAAACTTTTAACTGGTGTAGGAGGACTACTAGTGTTAGTGATTGAAGTTTATATATCGAGGTGAAACAAAGGAATCTGGAGCGGTTTGGGGGAAATAATGTTGATAATTTTTCATCTTTAAATGAAATGATGTAGATGTATAAAAAGAAGACCTTTTTAGTGGTTCTCTAGCGAGACGATTTCCGTATTTATTTTGCTGAACAGATGCATTTTTACCTGGTGCCCTATGTCTGTTTTTTGTATTCTGGTGTGTAGAGAAATATAATTTTTCCACACATTTTATGTAAGATTACAACAATGAATAAATTGTTAGACATCAGCTGTTTGTTACCTTGGTGAACATTATGTACACAGTATTGCGGTAAGTATTCTGTTTACGACCGCGTTTAGGAATGAAGTTTGGTGGACAGTTTACAAGAGTACGGCCGTGAATCTCCACGCGGATACCCCAAGAGATCATTTTCAAGATTAACATCCGTATTTGGATCAAGCTCGAGGCTCAAACGATGTCTCCCAAGTTGGGAATCAAAGCCATGGAAATGTCTGCTCCTTAGCAACTGCTACCACCAGCTGTGTACAGGTATATGTCTCTCTCTAACCCCCAGGTGTATTAGCTCACCCCTCACCCCAAAAATGTATCCTTTTATACACTCACGTCTGATACATCAAATGCATAACTTTGCCCCGTATAACTAGCTTTGAGCACTAACTTTGAGCACCCTGTGTACCTGGAGACTGTTTTGATCGGCACTTTGATTTTACTACTTGTGGCGCTCACTCAAGTTCTGTCTTACCGGCCACCGAGACACCAGTTTTACCAGTATGCCTGGTGGGTGAAGAGGAAGTGTTGTTCCTGACTGGTTGAGTGTGAGTGGAATACTCGATCACACAATACTAGTGCTCTACTGGATGTGTGTTTGCCTTACTTACACCGGATGTTCTACACTCAGAACTAGAAGGATCCTCAAGGAGTGAGGGAGGTACGGTAATGAGTGGGAGGTGAGGCAACGTATGAGTTAGGTAATGAGTGCAGGAGGTGAGGTAAAGATAGGTAAAGAGGGTTGATGAAGTAACGAGATGAGGTATCAAGTGTGGAGGGTCAGCAGACTACGAGTGCAGGTGATGAGGTAACTAGTGCGGGAGGTCAAGTTTCGAATGTCGGAGGTCATGTAAAGTGGGAGGTGAGGCAGGAAGGCCGGACCGGTGGCGTCGACACGAACGGCAGTACTGCGGCCGTGTGGTGGCTGAGGCCCCAGGCGTGGCTCCGGGGCCACCCTGAGGCTCAGGGCAAAGGAAGGGAGGCATCGACCATCCTGTTGCTTCCCTTCTTGCTTCTCCCTCTTCCACCCTCCCTACCTACCACACATCTCTTGTCTCCTCCCTACCTACCTCACATCTCTTGTCTCACAATGTCCTCCATTGCGTCCCCTTGTCATGCCCTTCAACTGCCCTGTACTTCACTGCCTCCTGCGCCAAGCCTAACTATTGCTCTTTTTCTCTTGCATTTCCCCCCTCCCTATTATCTTAGCCGAGGCTTCTCAGTTTCCCTCTCTCACCTCTGCCCCTCTTCATCTCAGGAACTCTCCCCCTGAAAAATTTAGTGCGAAATAAATCCTTTGTCTGCACACAGTAAATGGATAGATTACCTATGCTGGCTTTATGAATTAATTCGTTAATTTTCCTTCTCCTTAGCCAAGGTACTGGCTTCCATGTACGTTTGATCACTGTACACGTAACTTGTTGATCACCTGCCCATACGGTGCTTGCTGCAGAGTTTTCTCTGAAAGTTCCACATCATATCGTAGTAGCTCCTCGTGTTTGTGTGTGTGTGTGAAGCAGCGACCTCCATCGTGACTTTCAGGGTTTCATTCTATTCGGCGTTTCACTGGCAGGTTCAATTACCATTGATGACAATGTTTGCACGAGTATCTTATCCGGGGGCTGTCTGAGCTAGCGTCGATTACGTGAGGACCACTGCATTATGCATGGCCTTGGTCCCTCCCTGACGTATAATGGAACTTTCAAAGTACATTATGGCTCCATTGTCTTCAGCAAATGATTCTGATTATCGGAGTACGCATGGATCCAATTATTTCGTTTAGATATTGGGACCACCAGTGTATCATCGAATGAACTACTACTGGCCTTGACTGGGATCACCTGAACACTAATTGCATGGTGATTATGGCCAGATGTTGGGGCTGTCGGAGTACGTGCGAGCCCGGTGTGCCTGGCCATGCACGTAAGGCACGAGCACTGCACAACAGAAGGCGAGGTGGAGGGGCATGGAAAGTGAGTTACGTGTGGTGATGGACGGATCTAATTTTTCCGTACTGTTCGTCCGCTGTGTAGTGTGCGTCACTGCCTTCACTGCAAGCCTAAGCTGATACAGAGAGGTACTAAATGGCATCCCGTACGACCACCCACATCAACAAAAGCGATTATGGTTAACACGAACCGTTCAATACTTTGTAACGGCGAAAAATAAGCAAAAAAATCGAATCGACTCTCATGGGCCTGTCATACGGACAGGTCAGGATACCGAGATAAAAATGAGTAAACATGGTTTAGAAGCAACTGTGCTTCTACTTGGGAGGCGGGGAAACCGATGCTCGTTTTCTTTATAAAAAGGTTCATCTTCAGCTTGAATGAACTTTTTTCCCCTACATTATTTTTATGTACATTCTAATGTTTCCGTACTTACGGTTATATACCACCATAGTGATATTCGAGCGGAGCAAAGGCCACAAAGAGGAGGGCGTGTGGTGGTGGTGGTAGACGGCCCCTTGAGGAGTGATGCACCAACAGCGGCGGACGCTACCCTGACCTGCTGTGGTCGGCCGAGGCCACGGGGCTCCTCCTCCTCCTCCTCCGTCCACCAACTCTTCCTCTCGTGTCGGCTCAACACGCGACGATTTCGCATCCCCTTAACAGTTATTCTCTCACACGTACTGTAATTTAAAAGGAAACTGGTCGCAATCATAAACGTTCTCCAAGTATAGTAATTATAATGTCGATTACAGATACTCAAAAAGGAAGGGAAATATCTTTTTCTCCGTATATCTGTATAGATATTTATATCTATAATCAACCCAAGACCCATTTCCGTACCTTACCCACTTCTCTCCAGTTGCTGCTGCAGCTCTAAGGATGCACTAATTATTTTGAAGGAAGTTCTTCGACAACACCACACTCCAATCATGCAGCCTCACCAAAGATAACCTTTCATTCCAGGTAATAAGTTCGTGCTGTACAAGTCCGTAATACCTTCCTATACACACACACACACACACACACACACACACACACATATATATATATATATATATATATATATATATATATATATATATATATATAATTTTCCAGAAGAACCAGAAATTGTTCGAATGATGACTGACCACCACATGACCCAGAGAACCAGCCACTGAACTTCCTTGTTTGCTGTTGTCGGTCCATCACCGCTCCGGAAGACCAGAAAGACTCGGACGTCCAGGGTCTTTAGCGGTATTATCTGCGGCCGCAGCTCTGGTCACTAACGTCGCCTGGACGTGAATGGCAGCACAACACGACGACCTGGCCACACAGACACAAATACAATACACAAAACAAGGGGGAAGACGCTTACCGGGGGTTATTCATGGCAGAACAAAAGGATCAGACGGCAAATGACCAGGACGAGAGGACCGGAAAACCCAGGACCGAACAAGAGGATCAGACGCTCTGTGACATTAATAGACAAGGATGAAATACTGTATATACAAACACCAGACAGAGGTTCTGATCACTATTTTTGGTTCGCTTTACGATGACGAACGTTAACTCGTATTTTTTCTTCATACATCGCATTTTTCTTTCACTTAACTTTTTTTTTCATACCGCAGTCGTCATATTTTCTTTGCTTATATAATGCAAATCGACAACCGTGGAAGTCATCAGAAACCGCTGATCAACACAAAAGTCTCTACACTTAAAAGTAAGCGATGAGACGATTAATCTCTTGAAGGCTAACCAAAATCCACCAAGATTTCGAGGAACAACTTACTACAGAAAACAATGTGCATGACACACCTCCTGACGGAAGTACGGATGAGGTATTTTGCTCCAAACTTTGAATGTGAAGCTGAGAACAGCTTGATTTACCAGCCCTACTGAATCCGATTCAAACACATAACTCGGGAGAGCCAGCGACACCTTCCTGTACACGGGGTGGGGATGTGGTTGAGGATCCCTTAAGGGTGTATATACAATAATCCCCATCTTAGGACTTACGGCCATGGTCAACAATAACTACTCTCGAGAAATCTGATGAACCTCCATTCATGGTTCAGTAAAGCCGGTGTACCAACAGCTGAAGTTCGGGGACACACACACACACGGTCAGATGAACAGACGCCAAAAAATTCTGCACCGTCTTCAGACTCTCGGCAGCGATCGTCCAGATCAACAGCATCAACATGTTAAGTGAATGCTCGACTCGGTCTATCAAACTTGACGATAACACAAAAAAGGTCATGGATAATAGATACGTTCACTCCCAAAAAAAGTTTACGTATACATACAAAAAGTTCTCTTAGACCAATAAAGTGTCATCGTAAAGCGTCTATCACAATATCACAGACTGGGTTGAAGGGTAGGTACCCGCAGTGTACCATACTCTGCTTCTTACCTTAGGTTTGCCCTTGGAGAGTAGACTGCAACGTATACCTCTGATGTTCTTCACCATTGAGGTAGAGAGATGTGGTTCACAGCATGGATATCTACATGCTGAAGTGGAACACGGCAATCAGGTCCCCTGAATCAGTCCAGCACTGCCCAAAACTCACGCTCCGCTAAACACAGTTCACCTCCACTTTACGACTGAGCCATTACTCAGTAATATGAACCATAATCAAGTATCTGTAAAGAGGAAATACATGTAGTGAATACCACGGTTTCTTGCTTTACCTGCACCAGAAAGTTTTCATATAAAATGTCTTTGGATTAACATTACACGCTTGAATTTACTGTACGACGTCGAACATTTCACCTGCGATAAATAAGCAAATAAAATACTGATTAACAGTCTGTGTCAATAATGCCATGTCATACGTCATGATTACAAGCAAGCAGAAAGATCACTTCGGTAAACATAAGCTCTACTGCCTTCCGTGCAACAGCCAGATGCTGTCCTTCGACCACAGTCCCTCAACTAGCAATACACAGGAGCCTGTCATTATCACATAAGGCCTTTAAATCTCCGGCATGCGTCCATATGCCCCGGGAAACACTATGCTGTCAAATGCTCATATTCCAAAACGTCATAGTCATCATACAAAAAATACAACGTTTATTCACACTTGTGGCTAAACGAAATGGAAATATTATTCACAGACATGAACAAGTTAATACAATGTTGTATAGAGATAGCGAATTACGCGTGGATAAGCAGACATACAGACGGATAAACGGAGATAAACTATATAATTTTTATCAGCACACAGTCTTCACAGACTCATAGATGATTCCCCTTAACTTATTTGATCGCTTGCTGTTGCAGAGGTTATAGACCCCTCCTGCCCCAAGCATGGTCTTCCGGGATAAGTTGTCCCGAAGAGAATCTTGAGGGTGAGCGTATCCCTTGAGTTAGGGGTGAGGAAGGTCGTGTCTTTAGTGCGACTCCAAGGAGGACCTTGAAGGTCAGTGTGACAAGGTGCTCGAGGACTACTGCCGGACAGGTGGCTCTAAGATCCCACGCATGTAGTAATTTCCGCCGCCAGCCACCTCGGGTTATGGAGTCAGGCTTTGGGTTGAGTCAGCAGCAGGCAGAGCTCAGCACCGGGACCAGGAGTCAATATTCCCAGGTTCCGTTTTCATTACCCTCTGTGTCTTCGTTTCAGAGAGCACGGATCTAATACACATGCATTAGCTGTGTAGATCCTTTAAGAAAAGATTTAAGCTGTTCTTTTGCATCCTTGATTTTTACGCGTTGCGTGCCAGGGGTCATGAGAGAATGAAATCTCCCCGTCCACCATATGTCTGAACACTCACACGGTGTGAGAGAACACTGGTGTGATATGAGTGTTCTGTCAATAGCTGCTCTTTGCTCTCGACATCGTTGTTACCATGCGTTGGTTCTACAATACTGCTATTTCAGCGTTAATTTAGTCAGCATCTGTAGCAGAAGCAAGCGTCAGTGTACTGATGATGCGGAAGTTAGCACTGAGAACGTCTTCCATGCTACTTGTGTCCTGTCCTCACGCCACTGCACACACACTCCGTCTCCGTCTCACAGTCTGACGTCGACGCGTCCCGTCCAACTTGTCAGTCACGTCACGTCCGTCAGCGACGTCAACTTCGGCAGGGGGTAGGGGAGTAGGTAGGTGGACTCGTGTACGTAGGATGATGGTCCGGCCGGCCGAGACCTGGCGGGGATGGGAAGCCCCTCCTCTGTACCAACACATAAACGCCGTGACCCGCAAACTGGTAAACAACGATGATGGTGAGGTCGATTCTCCTCAGCTCCCACAGAGAGCCGGGCACCGGCGGACTCTGATACTCGTTATGAGCTTTTACAAATATTTCCAGAGCTGTATATAAGGCCGTAGCTAAACACCATTACCATTCCGACTATTCCCGTGTTGCGAAAACGAGATAAGTAAATCGGCGGAGGCAGCCGGCGAGGACGTAAAAACGAGCGAGTGTCGTGCGAACGCTCCCACGCCCCGGACAAATCGACTTCGATCCCTCTGCAAGAAGAGTTAAGAGTTCACCGGACAGGTTTTTGTTCCGGGACGTTGAGCTTCGTCTCTCGGCTCCTCCACACACGTTTACCTCTGCAAGGGCACCCGTGTCTTGAGAGAGGGACGCTGTTTATTCGGATGGTGCGAGTGGTGGTGACTGTGGTGATGGGATCCCCGTGTGGGTGGTAGAAGTTGGTGTTGACAGTGGTGGTGGTGGTGGTGGGAATGGTGTCGGCAGTGGTGATACGAAGGGGTAGAAGTGGTGGTGCTGACATTTCTGGTGCCGGTGGTTGGTAGTGTGGTAGTGTAGATGGTGGTGTGGGGGTATCGAGTGGAGGAAATACTGGGTAGCAGCTATCTAGGTTCTCCTCCTGGTCTTGTAAGTTATGGTGATGATGTGACTGGTGGTGGTGGTGGCGGCAGATATGATGTTAGTGGTGGATGTGGTGATAGGTATGGTGACGAAGGCGATGGGGGGCAATATATATATATATATATAGGACAATTAACGACGATGGTGATACTGGTTGTGATGATAGTTATGGTGATGGCGATGTTGGGCCTAGTGACGATGACAGTGTCGATGGTGTTCGTGGTGGCGATAACGGCGTTTGGTGGTGATGATGATAATGACGAAAATAAAGGCAGGTGGTGAAAGTGACCACCGGGTGGCTAGGATAGTGACGAATAAGGTCGCTGGAGAGAAGAGAGAGAGAGAGAGAGAGAGAGAGAGAGAGAGAGAGAGAGAGAGAGAGAGAGAGAGAGAGAGAGAGAGAGAGAGAGTCTCTCTCGAGTAGAAGCGGTTGAACCAAGTCTAAAAACCAGGAGAATCACCGGGAAAAAAAAAAAAACACGAAACAAGGAAGAGACAAGGACAAGGTGAGGGAGATGATGAACGTGATGAGTCAGGAGGAAGACGGTGCACACACCGAGAGGAGGATAACCGGTATACGAAGACATATTTTCTATAAAGTATAACTAAATGACAAGTGAGAGCTCCGATATATATATATATATATATATATATATATATATATATATATAATCAGGTTTCAGAAGCCCATAATATTAGTGAATTATCTCGTTACCGTCGCCTCTTATCTCTATCACTCGACATAGTTTGTCTACTGTTCGCCTGTGGCTGTACATCATTAGCTCAGCCATTATCTACGTACTGATAACTGTATCACAACTAATGCCAACTCACCGACTTTACCAATAACAAGCGAGTGATAGAGTATCCACATATATCTTTGGCCAAAATGTATAAATTCTCGGTCACTTTTCACAGTTATAAGAATGCACATACTAAATTTTTCCTTCAGTGTCTCTTTTGACGTTAGAAAATTCTTGTACAACGTATATCTGTGGCACAATCATGTTCTTGTGGCCTTATCATCTGTTACTGTTATCCCTCCCCTGAACACATGTCATTGTGCCCTGAGCATCTGTTCATTTGGTTACTTGAACATCCGTTACTCTTGGGATATGAGCATCTGTTTGACGTGACCTCTTCTTCTTCTTCTTCTTCTTCTTCTTCTTCTTCTTCATCATCATCATCTTCTGCTTCTTCTTGTATGTCTAGAGCATAAGATGTTCCGTTCAATGATCATCTGTCGTTTATCATCCGAACTCCCTGTCTTTTTGTGCCCTGAGCAGCTGTTACAGTCGTGATCTGAGCAGCAGCTGCAGCATTTGTGATCTGAGGAGCTGATACAGCAGTTGTGATCTGAGGGGCTGCTGCAACTGTGACCAGAGCAGCAGGTGTTGTTCCCACACCAACAACTTGCTGTCCCACGATCAGTGTCGTGTCCTCGAGAGTTGTTGCTGCACCCAGGGCAGTTGTTGTTCTTCAATCAGACTCTGTCATAGTGCCCTGGACAACTGGTGCTGCTTTCTGAGCAGCTGTTGTTATGCCGTAAGCAGGTGTGGCCGGCGTGAGAGAAACACTGAGGGTCCCTCCCGTGAGTATACATACTGATGATTACACACACACACCATAAAAGGCAATCCAGTCTAACAAGATTCAAACCCACCTAATTAAACGATGCCTAATGCTTTTTTTTTTTGCCCCTAGTAACGTAAATGGAACTTATTAGACCTTTTATCATAGGAAATACGTCTATCATAGGAAATCTGTCTAACGCAAGGTAGGCAGAAGGGAAAAGAGGTGCATTTCTCGTCAACTACTAAGGCGGTGATATGGCAAGACGATGTATCTACATGTTATAATTATTCGTAGAATCTCTCATCGAAGCTGAAGTGCCCGCAGCCAGAGGTAAAAAAACAGTTATGCCAGGGAAAACCGATACCACGGCTGCTCTACTCCAGGAAGACCCTAGGCATAACAAGTTGGATGTTACATTTGCACATTAGAGTCATGAGAGCCACCCCTAGTCAGCCAGGGGGAACCCACCCACACTTCTCTAATACTCACCACTTTAACGTTAGTATCCCTGCCAGGCGGGCGTTTATGGACGGCAGATCACAGGACTGTGGGAACGTGGGTGTGGGCAGGTCAGCCTGTCGTCTGCTGTAGGTAGGGTCAGGCTCTGACCAACTTCCCAAGGTCGGACGGGTTGTCCGAACCTGGCTGAATTTTCGGACTCATCCAGCGGTGTGACCTTAACTCATCAAGTGATGTAACCTTAACTCATCCACTGGTGTGACGATAAATCTGTAAAAAAGAAAAAAAAAATCATAAATATTTCCTGTTTGACAGATAGCTGTTGGATAAGCCCACCACATATCCCTAGGTCTTCGCTGCACCACGTTACTGTAGGCCCAGACTTAACCACGACCACGACATATAACCACTACCACTGCTACTGTGTCAGCTGCCTTGATCATTACCAATACCACGGCCTAATACCGTGGTCCCTACCATGGCCACCACCACTACCAGATGAGCCTCCGGCAGCAGAGTGGTGGTGGGGGGTTGAGGCCTCGTGACACAGGGTGGTTCCTGTGGGAGCATCACCCAAGTGTCTCTCTCCCCCGAGCCTGTA
The DNA here is from genome assembly GCF_036320965.1 of Panulirus ornatus. NCBI lineage: Eukaryota > Metazoa > Arthropoda > Malacostraca > Decapoda > Palinuridae > Panulirus > Panulirus ornatus. The sequence goes on along the minus strand of NC_092252.1, from coordinate 9,859,802 downwards.
GCTCAGGGGCTCTGGGTTGAGTGGCCGGGTAAGGGGTGATCCTACTGCTGTGTGCTTCTCTTCGTTGGTCTCCAACCCTCCCTGTCCACACACTTCCAATATTCTCACTCTCCCTCTCCCCTCCCTTTTTCTCCTCCCCAGTCATCTTTTCTCTTCCCCATCCCTACTCCCTTCTTCTCCCCCCCCCCCCAACAATGATCCAGGTTAGAGGAACAGGAGGTTGAATATTCATATCTTTATCTGCACGCGAGGCGACTAACTACTCTTTCCCGGGATTTTTTTTTTTTTAAATAGCATCCACCTGAGAAGCAGGAACAACAGTACGTGTCAAACGTGGGAATTTCTAGACTGTGCACAATGACAGGCACAAGAGACAGACAGACATGAACTGCATGTACACAAGTACAGACAGTAACTCCCTAGTTCAGTACCTTAATCGCTTACACGTACGCCGGGGTGTCGTGTTAACCCATATCACCATAGACAGGGTTGCCATTAATCAAGATAATATGTAGAGCTTGGGTGACATTCCCAACCTCAGACAAACGGTAGGTCAACTAGCCAAAGCTATGGAAGTAATATGTATAGCTTGGGTGATATTCGCAACCTTAGACAAACGGTAAGTCAACTAGCCAAAGATGTGAGAAATATAGATAGTGTTGGCACAAACAGAGAGATACGAATGATACAAAACCTGGATTCCTAGGAAGAAGAGGAATAATAATCATAACAGAAGACGGTATATTCGCCTCTGATAGGAGAAATACAAACGGAGCATCAACACTCATCCAGGATTCGGGAGACGTCAGTACAGAAATGTACACGAATGGTACTGAAGTCACAGTGCCATACAGGGGATCTGTGCAGGTCATAGTGACATACGCACACTCTGCAGGTCACAGTGAGATGTTCCCTGCAGGTTGCAGTGTCACGTTCGCTGCAGGTCTCAAGAGAGACTGACGCACTCTTTAGGTCACAGCAACAGATATTCTTCTGGCCACAGTGAGACAGGGAGAGTCTGGTGTTGCGGCCACACTGGCAGTTCCTGGATGATTCACACAGGCTAAGAAGCTGCGGGGCCAGCCCAAGGGAAGCAGGGAACAGCTCCGCGCGGTCCCACACTCCACACCTGGCCAGGTCACCGAGTTCGGACGGGGCAGACGGAGGGAGCCAAGGATTGGGGAAGGGAGAAACCTCCAGAAACGAGAGAGAGCTGACGGGAAGGGAAGGACCGGAAGCACATCTAACTCCTCGCACCTGACTCCATACAAGTTCCCCTCCTCTAACACGTCAGACCAACTGCACGCACGCTGAGTGCTTCGGAACTCACCACAGGTAAAGTCGCTGCTGCTGCTTATATCATCAATCCAGGATGTCGTCTGCTTCACTACCGTGTCTCTAGGGATTTACGTTACCACTCCTGTCCTCGAGCAGATACGACTCCTTAACACACGATCGGGTCTTCTGACGTCTGTAGTTCCCGCGTGCCACCTGTGTGTGCACTCCCAGTTGACGCCTTTCCATGCTTCTCACAAGGGTTGAGACCGATGGTTTGTGACACACCATCTCCCGCATCTGTTTACTACTTTCTGCTCATCTGGTCACCTTGAGAGACACGATGAACGTAAAGCGAAAACTGAACCAACTGGATTTAAAGCAGTTCTATATTTAATCGTTGTCTTTCGTTTTTACGCTGTAAAAGTTTGCCCTCTGGAAGCATATGTTTGCCCTTGAATACAGAATGTTCAAAGTATCAAACGACTATTAAAGGAGGCGCAAATAAAAGTTGGTATGTCTGAAGTTCACATCATCAGGGAGGTTCGTGGTGTAGCAGAGGTCATGCAGATCAAGATTGTAATAAACATGATGTGAATCCCCAACAAGGCGAGGTCCACCAGCCATACACTTATCTGTGTTACGAGAGAGGAAGATGGTTAACAACTTCTGGAGTTGTAGGGACGATGCGCTCAACTGCAACACATGAAGAGAGGAAGAGGCTGGTGTTCAGAAATACTTGTAAAACTACAGAATACAGGACGAAAGAAACAAGCAACGAATGTCAGAATAAAGAACCTGAGAAATTGTTGTGACAGAATAGAAAGGGGCCCCGAGAATACAAACATAACTCTCCATATACAGAGACAGGTAACCACACACATACACACATGTGCATGCACGCACAAAGATTTCCACTCTTGTATTCACTCCATCTCTCTCTCTCTCTCTCTCCCTCCTCAACTCTATTATCGCCTCACGTCCCACTAATAAGTGAAGCAAGTCACGACCTGCCGTGTGTAGGCTGCAGATGTCTGCGTCTGTCCCACATGCTATCCCAGACACGGTAGTGTAGTCTGCCCCGTCTCAATCCCCAGGACCAACGTCAACTTACCCTCGTCAAGTAACGAAGCAGTTGTATCTTAAAAATGCATCAAATGCTACTATGCTGAAGGGATTTTGTTACATTGTTTTTGGTGAGGTTATAACAATTTGGGGAATAAGATATCGGTTTACGGGGGTATGCTGCTGTGCTCAACAATTTGTTCTGTTAAGTTATCGCAATATTTGAAAAAAGAAGGTATCTTGTTTTCCCTACAGCCTTTCCTTATCTTATGTTGGTTGTGACGTTATCTTTTCGAGGGATTTAATCACTGGTCCAGAGGTTAAGCGAATCGTGTTACCCAAGACCAGTGGCCAGGCATCGTGTCCCACACGGAGTGAGTCGTCACAGCTGAGGATTTCGTGCTGACAAAATGAACCGCTCGACTCGAGGGCTACGTCTGCTCACTCAAGGGTTTACATTCCTGTACTCAAAGGTTCACATTCCTGCATTCGAGTTCACGTCCCTGTACTCAGAGGTTCACACGTTCTTGTACTCACTGGTTAAGATACCGGAAGAAAGAGAACTGAGTTATTGTACAGGAAAGGTTCAATCAGAGCATGTGACGGTGGTTATCTGATGTGGCGCAGTTCAAACACATGCAAAGTACACCCCTTACCGGCCTGGCCAGACGGAGGCTTGAGAGGTACACAATAACAACCACATGTTGCACTAGGATTAATTTGGCTACAGAGTCATGACAGCTATGCACAGGGGATGGGCTAACGAGTAAACCTACGAAATACAGATTCGGAGTTAATTTGTCGCGTAAATCTAATGTCCTCTCTCTCTCTCTCTCTCTCTCTCTCTCTCTCTCTCTCTCTCTCTCTCTCTCTCTCTCTCTCTCTCTCTCTCTCTCTCTCTCTCTCACAAAAAAAGTTTTTACATAGCAACGAGCCTACGAAGGGACATCCAATCAGCCACGCATACAGGGATGGACCTAACGACTCGGAGGAGGGCGGCAGGCGTGACCCGTCACCCGTAACCACAGTCACAAGAGGTACCACCGCAGTGAGCCACCCACACTTCAGCCTGTGAGGGTCGTCCTCCCTTCTGCACAGCACCTTTCAACCCCACGAGCCTTGAGCAAGACGGCACGACCCTTAAGGGCGAAAGTATGACCTTCAAGCACGACGGTACGCTCCTTGAGCACGGTGGTGTGGCTCTGAACAAGACGACACGACCTTGACCAGGACGGGACGACCTTCGAGCACCGACGGTACGACTTCTGGCTACCATACCCGTGGGTGGCACACTCGTGCTCATGGGTTTACCTGAATGTTCCCCAGAGATCCAACTCCTTGGGTGAAGCAACACCATAAAATAATTCGCAAAGGGGGTGACTACCTTGTGCAATACACTGGAATTGAGGGAATGAAAAAGAACTATACGAAACAGCAGTACCGGAGGATTACACCATTACTTTACGTTCAGACACTTGAGGGAATAATCACACGAATGAAAAGTCAAGCTGCAGTAAATGATCAATGTTAAGTATATAATACACATACCCTGCTCATGCGTACGTCACTCGTATCACCGAGGAATGCTAAATGCGACGGGGAAGGCGTCGACGTGGAAAATTACCTTTTTTGTCACATAATCTTAAAGTTATAATCTCACAAATGAAATTGTATCAGTATGACCAACAGTTCGAGTCTTACGTACGTGTTTCCCTATAGTGCGTAGCTCTTCAGAGAGCAGGGCGGACCATACACGACCACAAGGACGGGTTGAGAGGGGCTGCTGCTCACGAAGTCGTAGTCTGCAAAAAGAAAAAAAAGCACATTAAAAAAATCATACGTCAATGAAACGAAAACAAAAGCATGAATTATACAGCATCACAGTAATGTATGAGCGCCTGAGTGGTTGATGTGTCCTATGACTACACACACACACACACACACACAATCACCTGGTCCACCTCCACCCCCAGTGCCAGTGTTCATGGTTTAAACACATCCACCAACAGACTGGTGTGGAGAAGTATGATATAATAACAACAAAAGCCATGTTGAATCGTGCTTACCGACGGTGCTTCATTTTTCTCATCAAAACGTTTTCTTGAGTCTCACACTAGGCAAACTAGATGATGATAAGTTAGACTAACTCAATGATCAGACTGGCATTGTGTGTAACGCTTGTTGACTCGATCATAACTACGGACATCATCATACAACAAATATCTGTCCAGAATTACCAAGTGTAATAACGTATGACTCACGATATACGGGGGTTAGATAATCAGTACACATGATCATCATACGGGAAGACGGCGTAAAAAGTCGTCTTCTGTAAATAGCATTTTCAGAAGTATTTCTTACGAATTAACGTCATGTAAAGAAACCTATTTATCACACCAGAGGAAGAAGAAGAAAAAAAATCATGACTATGAAATTGACCTAAGTCGTTGTTGGTAATCCTGAAGACGTGCTATCTATCCACCACACACTGGTGTCAATCTGAGGCAGGAGGGCGAGCCGGCCAGCAGGCCAGGTACGGCCAGGGAACCTGAGACCTGAGGGTGGCTCTTCCACCCCACCCGTGTCAGAACTGAGAAATTGCCACCCCCCCCCCCCCCTCTCTCTCTCTCTCTCTCTCTCTCTCTCTCTCTCTCTCTCTCTCTCTCTCTCTCTCTCTCTCGTGTACCCATAAAAACCTGGTGAGAAAGACCTCCATCAGGTGACAGACAGGGTCGTGAATCACTGCAGACGAAGACAAAGAGCTCGGCGGGAGCCATAAACCCCCTCAGGTCTCGGATAAGTATCAGAGACGCGTTGAAATCTCCCCCGAACCTGGCCTTCGTCACCCACTCGCCCGCGCATTGAGTCAAGCTGTGGGTGACACGTTATTTCCCTCACACACTTACTGGGTTGTCACCGTCTCTGGAGAAGAGTCAGTGCCGTTTCAATCAACGAGGTATTATCTTAAGGGGGAAATGTACAACTCAACAAGGGTTCAAGAGCGAGAGACGACGCGATATTGACGTTAAAGTAGGACTTGCGCGTAACGCTCACTGCTAGAAAAAAAAAGTCGAATATAAAGTCATGCGAGACTGGCGTTGTCGAGTGTTTTGTGTTATATGGAGAGTGAGAGAGTGCCTGTGTGTGTGTTTGTGGACGAATGCCAGCAACCCACGTGTGGCAGAGAGAAATGACAGCAACTAAGGCCACAGTCGCTAGCCTTCTCCCGACAGCCGACGAGAGAGAGAGAGAGAGAGAGAGAGAGAGAGAGAGAGAGAGAGAGAGAGAGAGAGAGAGAGGATGAGAGGTCAGGTCGGCCAGGAAGGAAGGACCCCCTGGGAGGTGGCGACCCACTGCTGATGATTCTTTCTCTATTTAGGAACATCCCATGATTCTTATCTGGGCAGTCTGGGACGGCTATCTCACCTGCCTTATCGATCCCCCCTCACCCGAGGCTGTGGGAGACAAGTTCTGGGTGGAAAACAAGAAATATGGAGAGGGAGAAAGAGAGAGACGTGACAGACCAGAAAAAGGAAGAGGAGGAGAGACAGAGTGAGTAAAGGAAGAGAAAGAGAGAGGGATAAGATGGGAGGAAAGGAGGACAGAGTGAAACTGTGTGGAGGATAGTATTACTGGGAAGACGTAAGGTGAGAGCTCAGCACGGAGGTTCAGGAGAGGAAATAATACACTGAGGAGATAAGAAATAAGAGGCCATAGGGGATTAGTGGCAGGGTGAGAGGGGCTGCCAGAGTGAGTGAGTGAGTGAGAGAGAGAGAGAGAGAGAGAGAGAGAGAGAGAGAGAGAGAGAGAGAGAGAGAGAGAGAGAGAGAGAGAGAGAGAGAGAATATCTGAGGAAATATTTGAGGCCTAAAGAGATAATGTACACAAGGACGCAATGACATGGTGATGAACACGAGACTGCAGGGAGACTGTGGAGGGAGGGGACCGAACCTGAGAGGCGGGGCTTGGGGGGGTGGATAAGGAGGCACCCCAGGCAGGGTAGGAGGGGACCACATCGCTGTGGTTGGTGGTGAACCATGAACAAAAGTAAGCAGGAAGTCAGTGAAAAGATAAGGAAATGAAGTTTTCTTAGGGTAAAAAAATATATTTGTGTGTGTGTGTTAAGAAGGAATACAGGGATCGTTCGCAATACTGGCATAAATGCATTTCTCATCTTTTACAAGTTGCTAGGAAACCACTACCGACCCACGTCGTCTGGGGTGACCTTCGTATACGATACACGTTCATCGGTCGTTCTTACAATAACCTGCCGTTCGTAATGACGTACAAGATATGGTGGATACGTACGTACGGCAGCGCAGCAGCGTACTGGATGGAGGAGGTCTGCTGGAGGCGGCGTCCGTCGCCGCAGGACACAATTAACCTGGCAGGAGGAACGCAGGTCAGGACAACAGAGCCGAGGGCCCCGGCGGTGCCCCTCAGCCGTCCTCCTCTCCTGTAGGGGCACTCCATCTTCCCGGCGGTGCTCACAGCCAGCTGGTGATGGAGGGCAGATTGTGGCCCCCTGACAACAGCGGCCACACAGATACCATCCACAGCTGATGAAGATGCGGCGCTGAGACGCTCCAGTGCGGTGGAGGGAGGAGACGCAGGGGTAGGTACGCTGCTGCCGCCGCTTATTGTACCGGGCACATCCCAGGGTAGTGCTGGGGTAACGGGGCTAGGCCGAGCTGGCATGCCCACACCAGCAGGATGCTGAGCATGGGAACTGGGGTCATGACGGAATGCTCCTTCTTGCCCGTCATACACGCCGCGCCTGTCTCCTTACTTACTAAGTTTCTCCTCCCGAATGTTAAGTGGAGCAGGTGCCCATCGCAGCCTGCTCCTGGCACGTCCACTCGCCGATGATTACTCGAAGGGTAAAACATCGCGGCCCGAGTATCGTAAAGCCAGGAATGCCACAGGGCTCCATCGACCTCCACTTTAGTGCGAAGTGGCTATGTGGGGTCCCACGCACTGATACACACACACACACACACACACACACACACATGCACACACACACACACACACACACACACACACACACACACACACACACACACACACACACACACACTCACACACACACGCTACTCAGCCATGTGTAACATGACAGGTATGAGGGAGTAAAAAGTACAGGGCAATGAGCAGCCTCCCGCCAGTGTCCAGCCATGGTGTGTGTGTGTGTGTGTGTGTGTGTGTGTGTGTGTGTGTGTGTGTGTGTGTGTACAGGATACTGAATACGCTAGATTCAGAGGGAGCAGATACACCATCAGTAGTGAATCTCATTTTCATGGGGATCAACCTGGTTGTAGAAAATACCAGATGCAGAAGAACGATCAAGCAATAACATACTGTGAGGACAAGGCTGAGCGGACGGAGACGGCGAAGGAATTAAGGAGGAGTCTGATTGGATGCCAAGGGGGGAAGTAATATAAGGGAGGGAGGTTGCTAATTTAAGGACCTAGTGACATCTTTTGTAACAAGCACTGGTACACAGAGTTCTAAAGAGTATGGGGGTAGCTCTGTGGAATCTGGAATAAGGGGAGTCCACGGAGGAGTAGAGATGGTGGAGACGGCACGAGGGGGGATAAAAGAAAAATAAAAGGTCTGGTGCACTAAATACGTCAACAAGCCCAGGGAGGCAGCAACGTGCTACTGGGGGGAAAATTAGAGACCGCACAGCAGCCATGCTGCGTTCAAAAGGCAAACGAGAACAGGGAACGAATGCGGCAAAAGGAGGATGGGAGAGCGGAGATATTCCTAAAGACATACACTGCGGACAGAGCAAATGAAACTCATGAAATGGTCCATAAATTCGACACAAGTAAACCATCACTAAAACTGACACAGAGACTGGGTGACTCAGACGAAAGGATTGTGGAAGGGGTTGTTGAAACGTGTGTCAGATGAATGCCCTTCCGCAGCGCAGTCAGAGTGGAGGACTCGTCTTTTCCAATACAACATACGCTAAATGTGTTGGGGGAAGAGATCATGGAAAGCAATGAGATCATCAGGCTCAACGGAGGATCTACATTCGTATCATGCGTACAGCTCTGATGGTATCTCCATACGTGCTCAAAGACTGTCCAGACACACCTGACAGACCACTTGAGAAGCTAGTTGGGAACTCGCTCAGACGTCGGTAAAAAGGTAATGAGAGTAAAAGTTGAAGGTAAGGGACAGAAAAGTGCAGTAACCCGTAAGCTAGTGTTACTGCTAATCGCCGACTGTAAAGTACTGGAGGAGATTATCAGGAAGCAACTGGATGAGTTCTTGCGGAGGTTAAAATACCCAAGTGTTGATGCAGCACTGATTCAGAAGTAGGAAGTCATGCATTAAGGCTCTCCTGGACTTTAATGATGGGGTCAGCATTATCTTAGGAAAAAATATGATGGATGACTGGACAAGAGTTTAGGCTGGCATAAGAGGACACCGCCTTCGGTCGATCGAAAATTACCTACAACTGGGAAGAGCAGGGGATCTCGTGGTGTTCCCCAGGGTTCAGTCCTGGGTCCGGTCCTGATCCTAATATAACCAAATGATTTGGCACAGACTCGGATCATACCTAAGTGACTGCCGATGTCGCTAAACCCATGACGGAAACTAGTAGTACTGAAGAGATGAAGAGACAGCATGAGTTTGATGTATGGGTAATACAACGTGACTTCACCAAATGTTAAGAGAGCGGGAACACTCCAGTAGGGCCAGGCCAAGACTGTCTTCTTGCAATGAAAACTTACAACACTTCTCGTGAGAAGAGCTTTCAGGATTGACACGGTACCTAACCACATACTGGTTAGAGTCAAGACTACCGTCAACACATGAACAAAATATCCACAGCATTTAGTATGCGCCATCAAGGTGACCATCCCAGTTGAAGTGACTTAATAAATGGTCACCTGGAAGGCTAACACCTCAGGTCACAAGCAGTGGGCGCACTTACGGAGGTATATGGACAGACCTGCTAGACAGAATCCAAAGGTAAGCAACGATAAGTGTAGTTGAAGCAAGCGAGACATGATTACAACTATGAACTTACGATGTTGACATCAAGTACTTCTCTGGAACAGTCCAAAAAGATCAACTAAGGAACACAAGGTAGCAAACAAGAAAACACTGGGAGAGTATATGAGGAAATACATCGTAGTTAGAGAAAGGCGGATGAAGGATACAATCAAGTCTTGTAATGAATACAGAAAATATCAAATAAAAGCCAAAGAAAAAAGACAGTTGTTAAACCGGGCAGCCACAGCTGTAAAACATCTCGTATGTAAAAAAATGGTAATCGTATATGGGACACACACACACACACACACACACACACACACACACACTGTGCATATAATCTTCTAACTTGTCCCTCTCACTTTCATCTCCAACAAGCCCTTCCCTCTCTTCCATTCCGACACATCTCTCATCTTTCCCTAACTCTACCTAATTCTTTCTCGTCTGTGCCTCACTGTGTCCACTCTCTCTCCACACACACACACACACACACACACACACACACACACTCCGCTCCACTCCTCCCTCCAACTTGTTCTGCTCCAGTTCACCAACAGTCCCCACCGTTTTTGCGCCAAAGGTAATTAAATATTCTAATGAGCGCATGAGACAGCTCTCGCAAGGTGGCACTGGTGGCATCATTCTTCGCGTCAGAGGCGCCATAACTTTCAGCAACGGAGCAATTCATATTTCATCTGTCCACGCGCCACATACCTTCATCCGCTATCACATTCATCCGTCATCACACACTGGAACTATCACATACTCACTATCACATATCATACTTTACATAGCCACAGCCACATACCGCCACTGCTATGCAGCTGAGCAGAACGGCTACCTTCATCCATCGTCATACAACGATCAACGACCGCCATAAACATGGTCAGGTGTGAGTCCACGCCCTGAGGAGTCAGTTTCGCAGTACTAGGAGCCCCGGGAGCCCCTAGTGCTTACACTCATCCAGTCTGAGGTGGCACCTCTGACGTGTATCCTCCATTACTTCCCGTATACGTAATTTTCGATCCGTCGATGGAGCCTTCCCCTCATACCTATGCCTGGAGCCTTCCCCTCATACCTGTGCCTGGAGGTATTATACTAGGGAAAATATATGATGGATGACTGGACAAGAGTTTAGGCTGGCATAAGAGGACACCTCCTTCGGTCGATCGAAAATTACCTACACTGGGAAGAGCAGGGGATCTCGTGGTGTTCCCCAGGGATCAGTGTGTGTGTGTGTGTGTGTGTGTGGGTGGGTGGGTGGGTGGGTTTGTGAAGTTCCTACGAGGACCTACGACGAGATATCTCACATGCATCGGGGGATAGCGCGTAGCGTCCATCACGTATCCAGTTAGTTTCACAATATTGCTGCCTCATACAGTGTCTACTTTGGGTCCATCCGGAGCAGTTTTTCAACCATTCTTTTTTTTTTCCTGTCTTCTGTCAAAGGTTTCCAGGGATCACTTCTCGTAGATACATTATTCTGATGGGCAAAACACTAGGGTCTCCCCATTCATCCTCGTTTTTGTTGATGTAACAACTTGCCTCTCCCACACCATGTCGATTTAATAGTGGTAAGTACAAGCTTTCGCGATTTATATTTGGCTCTAGTCATGGAAAAAAGTCCTCTCTAAGTCCGGGCCTTAAAGAAAGGGCTAAATAAAGAGAGAAAAAATAGACAGAAAAGGAAAGTTATTCTAAGAAGTGTTGGAGACATTGGAGGACCTGCATTGTAAAATGGAGACAAGGTTGTAGCAGTCAGCAACTCTACATGAGAAGGTTACGGAGCTCCTAAGCTGAGCAGTGTAAGGAAAGAGACACTAATCCCACACCCGTCCATTTAACAGACACCTCACCCACACCCGTCCATTTAACAGACACCACACCCACACCCGTCCATTTAACAGAAACCACACCCACACCCGTCCATCTTTGAGTTACCAGCGGCTTCGCTGTGATACAGTTCTTTGCCGAGTATTACGTGATGTTGATATCGGTGGAGGCATACTGGGAAAACCAGATCCCGTGGTGAGAAACCAGAATAATGTATACAGATGAGATGAAAAAAAGAACCAACACTGCGGCTCAGAGCAAGACGGAATTTTGCATGTAAAACGTATTTCTTTTTTTAATTCTCCCACGTTGCTGGTGACTGGACAACACAGCAAGACTTAGCACTGCCTCATACACATACAATTTGCCCATGTTCATCACCATCTTCCCTATTGTGAAGTGAGACTCGTCATATTCACAATATCTATTATTACCTGCCTTGATAACTTGATAGCTCTCTCAATCAGACTGAGCTTCCTCTCTCTCTCTCTCTCTCTCTCTCTCTCTCTCTCTCTCTCTCTCTCTCTCTCCTCACACGAGCGACCCGCCTCACGACGCCACATACCGTCCTCGAGCATTTCACTTCCAACTCGTCGACTTTCTTCGTTTCTGTTGCTTTCAAGATCCAAGATTTTTAAATCCATACAACGCTGTCGGGTTTAAAATGACTTTTCCCTCCACACAGACTCCTTAATGTACCCATCCAATAAAAAAGATAATAATGCTATTAATGATAATGATAATACATTATTATTATCATTATTATTATCATAACTTGTCCAATCAGTAGAGGAAGAAACACAAAGGAGACTGTAAAAAATGATCATCCTGATAAACGAATGCTAAGGACAAAAAAGAGACAATACACAGGAGCAAAAAATGAAGTGTAAGAGGAACACCTTGTAAGTGGTGCAACACATGGAAGACAATAGCAGGACCTAGAAACCATGGAAGAAAAAGAAAACACTTACCACACAGGCGGTGGAGAACATGAATGGGAACGACTGGCGACACTGGGGGAACGTGAAACAGTATTTCAGGAGCGATGAAAACAAGAGGCAGCAACAGCAGCAGTAGCAACACGAGCACCAGCAACACCAACACCACGGGGAGGAGGAAGAGGAAGGGGGGCTTGCCAGCCTTTGCCCACCGCTTGAAAAAGGGCCAGGAGGAGTAGTAGTAGCAGGCCTCCTCCTTGTCCTCTGGCAGCAAGGAAGCTTTCACCACCGCTGCCTCCCTCCCTCCCTCTCTCATCCCTCCTCCTCCTCTTCATGAGCCGTCGCCGGCGGACGGAGTGACTCGAGATGACATCATTACACAACTGGGGAGGAGAACGAAGTGTCTGTCACCTCCTCAGGTTCGTCACCCTTGAGACAGGCTTCAGGCCCACGAGGAACCGTGAATGACAACCGCCGTGTTGACTTTCTAACCTCTTTCATGTCGTCCATTGTTTTGCTGGAGCTGAATTTGGCGAAACGAGATCGAGTTTAAAATTCCGGTCCCGTCGCATTGTGGCTGTGGTATGGTAGCTGAGCTGATCAGTAGAGAAGGGCGGGCTCGGTCCCACGCCAGACACTGTGACGAGCCCTGGTCGACTATGGATGGCCATCGAGGTTATTTGACCTATCACAGAAGCAGGTCAATAGGGGGGTGGATTCCATCCAGTCATTCTTATCTCCCAAACTGTAATCGTTAATGTGATTTGCACACACACACACACACATACACACACACACATCAGAGATGCAACAAAAACCTCGGAAGCAAAGAAAGCAATTCCTTACTTTAGCCCCATGTTATTTGTAACCACACACACACACACACACACACACACACACACACACACACACACACACACACACACACACATACACACACACACATCAGAGATGCAACAAAAACCTCGGAAGCAAAGAAAGCAATTCCTTACTTTAGCCCCATGTTATTTGCAACCACACACACACACACACACACACACAACACACACACACACATCATAGGTCGAGATAAGAGATCAAGGTTTTTACCAGTGGATGATCTCGTCGTTATGAAGGGATACCGTTCACATAAATCGCCCAAGCCATCCTGGGACGTGCCGTGGCTGAGGAACCTGCAGGAGGGGGGCGGCCGCAACAGGTTTGTGTGTGCACTAACGTCCACCAGATGGCACCAGACGCGCCATGGGGGGAAGGGCCATCATCGCTTCTCCCATAATTAAGCTCCAATTAGACGAGACAAGCTACGTTACATGTGACCATCTTAATAAGGGGCGTAACAGGCTAGAATGATTTACTAGTGCTTATATCGTACCCCCACAATAGCGCTCACGTTTTTCCTTTGTCGGACATTTAATTGGGTAAAGCTTAATAATCTCTAGGCTTTAAATGGAAGGTAAACACACTCACGGAAAGAGGAGGAGCCAGACGTCTGGCAAAGGAGACACACAAACACACACTTACACACACACACACACACACACACACTCACACACACACACACACACACACACACACACACACACACACACACACACACACAGGCCAAAGACTTCTCTGTGACAAAGAAAAATCTAAACTCTGTACACATTCAGACTAACAGTAATGTACTCAAATTTCCTCGACTGATTCCAGCTTCCTAAGCTCCACCGAAATAAAAGAAAAAAAAAAAAATGCTCGCTCAGTTTTTCTCAGACCGGCCTGAAATTTTACATTTTCTTTGAGGCTCTCCGGAGTTCCATGAAACGTCTCTGTTTCTTTAAAAGACCCAAATATTTGTACGCTCGCTTAAATTTTCGGACACCTCCACACTTCTCTAAGCATATAAAATTTCCTTGGATAACCCATACTTTTTTTTTTTTCCCCACCCCGCACTCACCTATTTCAATTTCCTCGGAGTCATTTAATAATTCGGAACTATCACTCAATATTTCTATTTCTTACACTGACACCCAAAACACGTAAAACAACAACCCCTCGACTCAAATTCCCCACGAAACATGGAAACGTCCACCACCTCCTCATGTACTTCCCTTGTCCCCATAAAATCTCAGAAAATTACTCATATTATACCAAGACCACTTCATGTCTTGTAGATTCACACTGACTGCCTTTTGTTCACTCACACTCCCTCAAGTTAGGTTGTTCCAACTTGCAGCCACGACACTGAACCTAACCATAAAGTTGAGCACCTGGTATATCTTCCTGGCTTCGCCCAAACATCCATAAACTCATGTCAAAGGCACGTGAGTTCATCCAAAATACTCAAGTACCCGCCCAAATTTCCTTAGACTTACCTGGAATTTCTGACACACAAACCCGTCTTCTTCAAAACTTACCCCCAAAAAAAACCAGTTCGAATCTTTTAGTTTCCCAAGACTTTCTTATATTTCCCTCGGCTCCAGAGAACTGGGAACTTGTTGACGTGTATTTCTGTCCACATTTCTCCGAAGGGAGAGAAAAATTCATTTCGACTCTTGAACTTCCTTAAAACAACCTTCCTCGATCAAGCTCCTCTGACTCACCCAAACGTTTCTCTTTGGAGTGGCTCGGATCCTGGCAAGCCCCACCTGAACCCTCCTTGGAACCCTCCTCACACTACGGCACACTCACCACCCGAACTTCCTCACTGTTATCTTAACACTTTCTTCGCTTCAACCGAATCTTTCCCCCCCGACTCGTAGGTCTAATCACACAACCTCGTCAAAAAAAAAAAAAAAAAAAAAAATAATAATAATAATAAAATAAATCCTCTGATACTCAGATTTACGATGGATTTACGATTCGGAAGGTCGACGGCAAAAGGGGAATGATGGAAAGAAATCCTCCACCATGATTGGCTATCGGCGAGCCCGACGGGACGAGATTCTTGCCTCTGACTGGCTATCAGACAGCCGGGGCATAAGACATCATCCTTTGACTCAGATCAGCGCAATAACGTAACGACTCGTAGGATAAACTATTGTGCCTGATTATGGGCATTAGAGACGCGAGGTATAATTCAATTTGCGTGTTTGTTTAAGGTCTGTTGAGTGGCGGTACCAACCACGGTCTCAGACCTCCGCGGACCGGAGGTTCGAGCGGGGTTCACAGGCCGGTTCAGTGGCCCATAAAAAGCTGTCGCTAGATTCATTACCACGACCAGTGTTTTGCTGGGGTACGACGACGACGACGACGTGGCGGCTGTCAGGTACAGTGACCTAGGTAGCCCAGGTGAGCCTTACTGTAGCTCATATAAACCCTGTGATACCCTTCCAAGGTGAGCCTCGGGACTCGCGAGGTGAACCTTGTGATAATCCTCCAAGGTGAGCCTCGGGACTCGCGAGGTGAACCTTGTGATAATCCTCCAAGGTGAGCCTCGGGACTCGCGAGGTGAACCTTGCGATGATCCTCCAAGCTGAGCCTCGGGACTCGTGAGGTGAACCTTGTGATAACCCTCCAAGGTGAGCCTCGGGACGCGTGAGGTCAACCTTGTGATAACCCTCCAGGGTGAGCCTCGGGACTCGTAAGGTCAACCTTGTGCTGTGTCAAATGACCATGAGAGGGCGCGAGGACGAGTGAGGCTGCTGAGTCACCGACTTCCATGAGATCGAGAGACTCAGGGGCTACGAGACATAAACAAGAGAGAGACATAGTTGATGTGTGGTGGGGTAGTCGCTCACGGCGGCGGTGGGAAGAATGTACAGTGAGAGAAGGCGAGGATGATGCACTTGAGCGGGGAGAGGGAGGAGGAAACATACCCGTGGAGGTTAAGGGAGAGGAGAGATGTATCAGACGGAGGAGACACTGAATGCTAAGAAGTGAGAGGAGACAAAGGAAGGGAGAGCACCAGAGGAGACTTCAAGAGTGTGTTAGAGAGGACGGGCACACACACACACGGTAGGGGGATCACGAAAGAGGAAGGACTCTAACGTGAGGAGAGGGGAGGGGGAGGACGAAGAGGAGAGACAGTGTGTGGGAGGGGAAGAAAATATTACCAAGGGGGAGAGGAAGGTGAGCTAATAATCCATGGTGGAAGGGAGAGAGAGAGAGAGAGAGAGAGAAAGACGACACACTAGGGGCACTGAGCAGGTAGGGATGGAAGGTGTAGGCGAAATGGGATGATCCAATAACAGGGTTATGGAGGAAAAAAGGGAGAGGAGGAGGAGGAGGAGTTACCCCTAACCAGGCTGAAAAGATGGGGTGCTAAACTACACGTGTGGGAGAAGTAGAGCAATAAACTTGAGGATGGGGTGTGGGAGGGCGGGGGTTGGGGAGATCACAGTGAGGTCGTATAAGGTCTTGCCCTCAGCTTCTTAACCCACGCAATATTTTCTCCTCCTGGACTGAAGAACCAGTGAAAGTAGTTCCCACACTCTCTCTGCATGCTGATGCTCCCTGACGGTGACTGACATTTCACGGTGATGGCAGGTGTTGGTTCGCTGCAGTGAGGGGTTGCCCGACGCCCTTGTATCTGTGGAGAGGCTTGCGTGACGCCCTTATATCTGTGGAGAGGCTTGCGTGGCGCCCTTATATCTGTGATGAGTCTTGCCTGAGACTCATATCTGTGAAGGGCTGCCTGACGCCCTTGTATCTGTAGCTAACTTCGGATGGTGATATCAGGCTGACTTGGGTCAGCGGTGGATGACGTGGAGTCTTCAAAGGCTGACACCAGATCACGACGACTGACGTTGGGTGTTGATGATGCTGACGGTGGATCTCACTGGCTAACGTCTGATATCCAGGCTGACGTCTGACCTGCCCAAATGGTGTCAGGGACTCTAGTCATATCTGGTTTGCTGACTGTAGTCACCAGGCAGCACATGTGCTTGCTGACGGTCATCAAGCAGGGTAACGCTTGCTGACAATGAAGAGTCAGTGAACGTTTCTGCTGACGTAAGGAAGATCACGTTCCTACTGACAGTGAGTCAACGACGTGGACGGGTGAGACATGTGCCTGCTGACAGCAGAGAGGAGAGGAGCATGTGTCTGCTGACAGCAGAGAGGAGAGGAGCATGTGTCCTGCTGACAGCAGAGAGGAGAGGAGCATGTGTCTGCTGACAGCAGAGAGGAGAGGGGCATGTGCCTGCTGACAGCAGAGAGGAGAGGGGCATGTACCTGCTGACAGCAGAGAGGAGAGGGGCATGTGCCTGCTGACAGCAGAGAGGAGTGAGGCATGTGCCTGCTGACAGCAGAGAGGAGAGGGGCATGTGCCTGCTGACAGCAGAGAGAAGAGGGGCATGTGCCTGCTGACACCAGAGGCATGTGCTTTTTATGCTCCCAGGTCTTAAACACCTCAGACTCATTCGTAAAGCAAGTATGACGATTATATATCATATACATATTTTTGTTCGTTTTTTTCCCTCGCAACTAAACAAGTTTGGGAGAGTCCCGTTTTCTTAAGTCATGGCAAGGTTATATTTGGCTTCGTAAGGTTTCGAATAGAAATTCAGGAAAATTGGCTCCTCTTCATGTCTTACAGGTGCTTGACGCATTCCAACATGACGAAAAATAATGATAAAAAACGGTCTGATGTACTACTTCATGATGGTATTCAATGATCGTCTCTGTATTTTTTCCTTTTATTACAGTTAACTTCGGTTGAAGCATATACTGTTCACGTCCACTCTGGGAAAAGATTAGGCTACCAGGAAGGCGGTGACGTCATATGTAGCTGAAAAGGTGGTTCATGGGCGTTCTGTGGCAAGTCCGAGCTGATAAACACACACACACACACACACACACACACACACACACACACACACACATATATATATATATATATATATATATATATATATATATATATATATATATATATATATATATATATATATATATAAATGCAGCAGGCTAAGGCAGGTAATTAAATGGTCAGTCCCGAAGGAAGGATGAACACTTGGGTCGGCTGTGGGCCAACTGCCGCGTACAGAGTTCGAAACCCGAGCGGGCCAGCGAGTGAATCATGGTTGGAGGAAGCACCTCGGAAGCCCGTGTGTGTGTGTGTGTGTGTGGAGAGAGAGAGAGAGAGAGAGAGAGAGAGAGAGAGAGAGAGAGAGAGAGAGAGAGAGAGAGAGAGAGAGAGAGAGAGAGAGAGAGACCCAGGAAGTTGCTCAGGTACGTAAAAGCCTGTGGGCTAAAGGCAAGCTGGACGGCCTTGCTCACCACTCCCGCGATTTACTGCTGACGGGGGAAGAGACGAGACGTGTATACGGCCAGGCGCTACGAGAACCTACAAGTTGTACCCAGAAGTCGCGGGCGCCACTGACGAGAGGAGCGAGGGCGGTAAAAGACGCGAGGGTAAGACGGCGTTTTTGTACGTGAAGTGTCCGAATCACGAAGAGTCGAGGTGGAGGAGGTTCGGATCGCTTTTGGGCTGATGGACTGACCGCTCCCGCAACACCGACCGTGAGAGGCGCGACTGAGTAACAATAAAGAGATTGAAGATTACACTGCACAGGTGAAGCGCAGGCTGGGAAGTGTGAGGTCTGGTCGTCGGTACGGTGTAAGTGTGCGTGTGTGTGTGTGTCTTCAGGTCTGCATTCCCTCGCACCTCTCTATTGGCTGTGTTCCATGTGGAGACGGAGGTGTCTGTTGTGTGACAACAGACGGATATGCTTGGGTTATAATTCCAACAGATGGACTGTTGTAAGACGAAGGTGCGACCAAAGTATTCCTTAGAACGAGAGGTGTCCCATTTAGCGAAAGACTGAGAACCAGAGTTTTCAAAACATAAACTCGCCGCGCGATCAAAGTCAAGAGTGGGGCGTAACAGTGGGGTTGTCTCCCCTCTTATTTTACAGATACTAATTTGCCTTCTGTGTTCGAGAGTTGGCTGCTTGTGTGCCTCTTCCTCTGGTTCGGTCAGAGAGCACCAACAGGCCATACTCTACCCTCAGAGACATCGCGAGATCGCTGGTAACCTGAAGGTCAAGCTGATTCCATGTCTATTTTTGTCCTTTTTGTCTCTTTCCTCCCACAACCAAACCGTGGAACTCTTTACCTTTCACTTTTTCCTCGACCCTTACAAACTGATGTCTTTTAATATATACGATTATATTCATCTGAAGAGCGCGTTACAGCTTTCCAGTTCCAACAGGTCCGACCATGATGACGGCACCAATGCCCGTGATTAACACATTTTTGTTAAACAAATACAAAAGCATGCAGACAAGCACACTGTCTTTTTTTTTTTGTATATATTATTTGCACAGCTTATCGCCATGCGGAGTGAAGCACGATCTGAAATATACTGAGGTACTGCTTGTAGACTTTGACGCTGTTATACATGAGGAGGTGGCGCTGAAAAGGAGGGCTGGGTGCTGAGGGGCTGGACGTTCACAGACAAGGTGGTACAATGAACACCCTCAGAGTACTGGTGGCCTGCACGCCTGGGGCCACATCTCTGACGAGTTGAGGGCAAAGGGGAATCTGCTCTGGCCTTGGACTCACTTTGATCATTAAATATCCCCACCCCTTCCCTGTCCCACCTCACAACACCCACTCCCTCCATCTCCTCCACCTGCCTCCCGACTGTCTGGGGCGGTGGTAATGGATTTCATGTGTTGTATTACAATGCCACGGTCGCTATCTGGAATACCTTCACGGTTCTTCTGGAGGGTTAGGGTAAACCTCAATTGAGTTTCTGTTGTGGGTGATCCTCGTCAGCAGATGTTGTGGGGAGGCGGGAGGTGTAGATGTTGTGGGTGCCTGCGATGAATGCTTGGTGAAGGGTGTACAGTGGGTTGTTCTTGAAGCTGGTTACTATAACCTGTTGCTGAGATGTTGTGGCTGTGTGAGTCGGCAAGTTATTGAGCCAGGGTGTCATTTTTTTTTTCCTGTTACTAGTTGCTTCGGCTGGGTGCTGGTGGTGGTGGTGGTTGGGTTGTGTCCGTGGATACAGGACTGTCTCATTCATCACCACACCACCACCACCACTACCACCAACACCACCACCACCACCACCACCACCACCAGTATCTATTACTACCTTACGACCAGAGCATCGCAGATTCCTTTCCTTTGATGATCCCTGACCCTTCACCTAGCTCGTGGGGTCTTTGACAGAGGGTCGTTTCCCTTGCTCCCCCCCTCCCCCATCTCTCCCCCACACACACTGTACCTTCTCCTCTGATCCCTGTGGAGCTGGGATGCCTCTGTAATAGTAGCCTGTGTCGCACCTCTCGCTGTCTCTGCCACCCGGAACTATACCAGTTTAACCGCAGTGCACTGGGTGGTGCACTTGCTCTCCCCGTTCGCACCTGTCTTCTCACGCCCGTCCAACGCACCTGTTTTCCCACAGTGCCTCGATGCACGTGTTTGCGTCACACTCCATGTGATACAAGTAAACAAGACTCGTCTTTTCCCCAGTGAATGTGACGTGACTGTCGCCCTACAGTATATCTGGATATCTTTTCTCACAACGCACAACGTTCGCATTCCTGCCTTATTTTTTTTCCTTTTTGCTCGACTAACTAAACACGGCATCTGTTCCTTCACAAAGGACTTAGATCATTATATTTCCATCGCAGTACAGGACACACTTGTATTCCTGACTCACGCTCTCATGGACTTATTCTACCGCTGGGCAGTGGATACACATGCTTCCTCCACAGTGCACCGTCCCTCCTACAGTAAACCTGACTGACTTTATTCTCATCCTCGAGACACCTTCCCCCACAACACAGTACCTGCACCCACCCTCGAGACACCTTCCCCCACAACACAGTACCTGCACCCATCCTCGAGACACCTTCCCCCACAACACAGTCCCTGCAGCAGCTACCGAACCAGTTCAAGGATGCACTCAGTACATATCTCCCTACCCCTTGATAGACCTTGTTCGTGTCACACTGGGGAGCTTATCAATGATGTTCTTCACACTCATCCACGATGGTTCGTGCTCCTACTGTTATCCACACGCCCTCCCGTGCTGCTCTCGTCCTCCCACAGTGCACAAGTCTTCCCACAGTGAATCATCCCCCCCCCCCTTCCCCAGGTAATATCCCAGCTGCCCTGTACCACAGCAGGAGAGCCATAATGCACCTGGCTCCTCGCCCCGCAACACACCTGTCACCTAGAGTCACCTGTGCCGTGGGGCAGGCTGGCGGGCCCCTGCCCAACACTTGCCAGCCTGTACAGCTTGGCTCCCTCCTCTCTCTCTCCCAACCCCACGGGTGACCTCCGCGGACCAGGGTGGCCAGCCACAACATGTGTGATCCGGTAATTATTTGTCCTCTGGCCGGGTTTTCATTTTTTTTCTTTTTATTTACAGGTGGTAATTATGTATTGTTCGTGGAGATGTAGATGACTGTATGCGAAGGAAACGGAAGGGAGTGTGGTGTGGTGGTGGTAGTGGTAGTGAGGGAGATTAGTGGTAGCGGTTTTCATGGTTGTGGTAATGGTGATGGTGGTGGTGGTGGTTGTGGTACTGTGGGGATAGCTGTAGTGCAGGTGGTGGTGGCTAGGGTGACGGTGGTCATGTAAAGGCACTCCTGGAGATCCTGGAGATGCCGTGGTGATGATGGTCGTGGGAGTGGCTTGTGGTACGGGTGGTGGTGGCGGCGGCGGCAACAGGAGAGGTCGGGGTGGTGTGGTGATGAGTGGACGTGGCGATGTTGATAGTGGTGGTGTGGTGGGATGCCAGGAGCAAGAGGCCACGCACAAGGTTATAACGGTTACCCTTGCAATGTTCACTTGATGGTGAGGGATCACTGATAAAGACAACAGGGGACGCTCCTCTCTCACCCACAACGAGAGGGACGCACCTCCATCACACGACGTCAGAGACGCTCCTCCCTCACACGATAACAGGAAAGCTCCTCCCTTACCCGGAGACAATGCTCTTCCCTCACACAACGGGAGGGATGCTCCTCCATCACACGACGTCAGAGAAGCGCTTGACTTACACACCATCATTAACACGTATCAAAACACATGAGTTCCGAGATCAGGCAACAGAAAGAGGATATGACAGAAGACTTTCTCCTGAAGCAGTTGTTCTGCTGCTGTGGGTGAGGTCGAAAGCCGACGCACGTGTTGAACTCTTGTCTCTAACGTACGACTGAACCACATTCATCAGAGGTGGAACTACCTCGTCATCATCATCATCCACGTCTCGTA
The DNA here is from genome assembly GCF_036320965.1 of Panulirus ornatus. Taxonomy (NCBI): domain Eukaryota; kingdom Metazoa; phylum Arthropoda; class Malacostraca; order Decapoda; family Palinuridae; genus Panulirus; species Panulirus ornatus. The sequence goes on along the minus strand of NC_092252.1, from coordinate 9,837,522 downwards.
CAAAAAAAAAAAGAGACGAACGTGTTTCTCGGCACAACACAATCAACCACTCGAGCGAGCGGCACGGTACAACCCTTGAGTACCATGGTCTATGTAATAGCCTTTGACCCAAACGTCAAAGGTGTCAGGTCAAAGGTCAGGCCATCATACCTCAGAGGTCGGACCACCGAGCTCAAAGAGGTTAATGACTTTAATAGTACCTGGAGTCCCCCCCGGCCCGCTTCTGGCTCAGAGAAGTTACCATCGTGCTAATGGAACGTATATTTCGAGGGAATGAAATTGCTTAAAATATTTCGAGGGAATGAAACTGCTTTTTTTCAAAACAATATATTCTACACCAATAAACCACTCCGTCTTCCATGCTTAACAGCACTCCTATAAGTATAATCATCTGTAATTACTTCCAAATCAATATAATCGTAATAGTGCACATTACCCCTGGCAAAGGAATGAATTATAGTGATTACAAGGAGAGGATCACTGTACGAATATGAGGGTGATTACTGTGTTATTGTGTACTGGTGGTGGAGGATGAGGGGTGGTGGCGACGGAGGATGAGGGGTGGCCCTGGTGGTGGTGGTGGAGGCTGAGGGGTTGCCCTGGTGGTGGTGGTGGTGGTGGAGGATGAGGGGTGGCCCTGGTGGTGGTGGTGGAGGATGAGGGGTGGCCCTGGTGGTGGTGGTGGAGGATGAGGGGTGGCCCTGGTGGTGGTGGTGCTGGAGGATGAGGGGTGGCCCAGTTGGTGGTGCTGGAGGGTGAGGGGTGGCCCTGGTAGTGATGGAGGAGGATGACGGGTGGCCCTGGTGGTGGTGGTGGAGGCTGAGGCGTGGCCATGAGAGGGGTGGAACTACTGCAGGAGCGTGGCGGAGGTGGAGAAGCGGCAGCAGCATGGAGAAGAGGCAAGAGCGTGATGGACAGGCAGCAGGAACGCTGTGGAGAGGCGGCAGGAGCGTGGTGGAAGGGCGGCAAGAGCGTGATGGAGGGGCGGCAGAAGCTTGGTAGAAGGGGGACAGGAGCGTGGTGTGGTGGAGGGGTGGCAGGAGCGTTGAGTGGTGGAGGGGCGGCAGGAGCGTGGTGGAGGGGCGGCAGGAGCGTGGCTGGCGGCGGGTTTGGGGGAGGGGGGAGGTTTATACACCTGTGGGCAATTTTCGTGTGTTAATCTCTGGCTTCCGTAGCAGGCGGCCGTGGGAACCCTCGTGCCCTGCCCCGCGGGGCCAGGCGGGGCGTACCGCGGGTCGCGGAGTGGAGGGAAGGGGGGGGGGGGGAGGACGAAAGACTGCACCACTTACTTGGGGGGAGGGGCATGGGTCGTAGTTAGGGGGGGGGAAGGACAGACGGACGGCACTACTTACATGGGGGAGAGGGAGCTACACCACCGACCCTGGGGGAAAGGAGGGGGGCAGGATGCAGAGCGAGGCGGGAGGGGTGTCACCACAGGCGAGGGGAGGGGGGTGGGTCGCTGCCCCAAAGGTGGCATCACAGGCCAGGGGGATAAGGGCTGGACCACTGGCCTGGGGAGGTGGTGGGAGGGGGGATTGTGTTACTCCAGGGGGATGGATGGGCTCTGCCACGGGGCGGGGGGAAGGGAAGGCTGAGGATGGAGGCAGAGAGCGCTGGGGAGAGGGGAGGTTGCACTACTGGGGAGAGGGATGGCTGCACTACTGGTCCTACTCTAGTGTGTTGCAGGGGAGGACCACCACTGGGGAGAGGGGCGGCTGCACCACGAGACATGGGGGAGACTTCAACGCTGGGCAGGAGGTACTGAACCATGGGGCGGCTGTAGCATGGGTGAGGGCCTGCACCCCAGGCTGACTCGTGCAGCACATGCAGGGTGCTCGTCCGTGCAGGAGGGAAGCAGGCTGCACCGGCCGGCCTGCAGGAGCCTCTCGTCAACTGCAAACAGAGTGTGGGAGGAGAGCCTCAAGACAAGACTGTGCAGAGGATGGGTGCGTTGGGAGGAGTGCGTGTGAGGAGAGAGGAAAGGAGACCTCAGAAGGTGAGTTCGGTGGGAGAACGTATAGAAGAACGAAGGAGTTTAGAAGGAAGAGGTTCGGATGGTAAGGGGTGAGGAGGTCAAATGGGAGAGGATGTACGGGAAGTGTGCTGGGGAGGAAAGTGGAGGGAGAAGAGAGTGTGGAGGTAAAGGTCCACATGGGGAGTGTCTGTGAGAGAGTTAATAGGCAGATGGCCAAAGTACGTAGGAGGAAATGTGCAGTGCAGATTGTGGACTGGGCGAGTAAGGAGGGTTGATAATACCCCGTGCTGGAGACAGTGAAGAGGTCGCCTTGCATCAACGAGAGACACTTAACTGGATACATGTAACACGGTGGGGCGTCGTGGAGTTAGCGAGGACAGAAGCAGAACCTCCGGTCCAGCAGAGAATCAAAGACTCTTCTGCTTCAGTCGAGTTAATCGACCACTCTGGAAGAGAAGGTCCCGTTTTAAGTTGGCCGGAGAGGCTCATTGCTCCAGCCCCGGACAGACACGTATAAAACTGCAACAAATGAAGTCATGTTTACTGAATATTCTTTACGTCCCTAATTACAGCTAATACGGAGACATGTTAGCGCGGCCCCGTGCGCTGGCTGACCACACGTAATGGGAAGGAGAGACGCAACAGAAGAGATTCAACGAGGCAGGAACTATATGACACGCTTTATATGAACACAGGACAAGCGAAGGTTAAGGAACTTAAGAGAAAGTTACGAACGGATCAAATGAGACAGATGTCTGTGAGATGCTGCAGGGATCACCTGCTCGTAGGTGATCTGTCGGGAGCTGTACGACCGAGCCAGAGGAGGTGGCACGCAACAAACTCATGAGAAGAGAGAAGAGTCAGAACGTACTTGTGGAAGATAGGAGGAGATGCAACTCTATGGCAGAGAGAGAGAGAGAGAGAGAGAGAGAGAGAGAGAGAGAGAGAGAGAGAGAGAGAGAGAGAGAGAGAGAGAGAGAGAATGGGGGGGGGGGGCGGGGTGACGAAGAAGACTCCCTCTGACTGAACTCTCTCGAGGAGAAACCTGGAAGGCCTCCCATAGACGTGAGAGCAGCATTCCACACGGAGACGGACCCAGTCCTCTGTACGGCTCCAGTAGCTGGCCTGAAGTGTGGTGGTGCATTAGACGTAAATGGAGCTTACCTCCTTCCCCCTTTTTTTTCATGTGAGGGAGCCTAAGCCGTCTAAGTGACCCCGGAGTTTGTAAGGAATTTCAGAGGTTTAATTAGGGTCAAGTACACTCATGGTCTCGAGGGTTAAACAACAGGATCTTCCTAAGAAATGCCAAAATCAAAATGAATTCTACAGAGAGAGATGCGAGTAGAAAATGGGTGGTGGTAGTAGTGAATCTGACTAATTTATGCCCAGCCCTCTACCCTACACCATTACACTTAGCGTCACTCACTCCGTCAGAACCACTCTTAACCATCTCCATCAACACCATCACTACTCAGCTCACCACAAGCTTCTCCATCAACACCACCAGCGCAACCAGACCTCTCCACCACCACCAGCAGCAGCGGGCGTGTACCTTAACTTACTCTGTGCCAACATTATTCCCGCAGTCCTCCAACAGAGTTCCTTCTCCAACAGAGTTCTCTCCACCACCAGCAGCAGCAGCAGCAGCGGGCGTCTACCTTAACTTACTCTGTGCCAACATTATTCCCGAAGTCCTCCAACAGAGTTCCTTCTCCAACAGAGTTCCTTCATTATACGTTTCTCCTACAACGCCATTCGTCACAAATCCCTCGGTACCTTCACCTCAAATTCCACCAACGATACCACCATTACCCCCTCACCCCACCACCAATCCACTGGTCCATTCCTCTAACAACATCACCGCTGTCTTAAGCCCCTCCTCCACCAACATCACCCTAAACCCCACCACCAACACTACAACGCCTCTAACCTCCGCTAGTTGACGTCACCATCCTCACCCTAATCGCCGTCAACGCCGACATCATCACCATAACTCCCACAACGCCACCATCACAATTCTGGCCGCCATCACTACGACCATAACCTCCACCAACGCCACCATAACCTTCACCAACACCAACAGAACCTCCAACAGCGCCATCAGGACTAAGAACTGTGTTCATGGGTAAGTGTGGGAAGGGGGCAGCAGGTGGACCGAATTACTGAGGGTAGGATTGACCTCCCTGCCTCACCCCCACCAACTCAACCCTTCCTCCCACCCTCCCACCCACCTCCAGCAGCCTTCCCCTCCCCATCACACACTCCAACACCTCCCCTACCCCCGCCCTTCTCCCCTCCCATCCCCCAACGACGTGCTTGGGCTGGGGGATGGGTATGGGGGACAGACGAACGTCGAAGTCGGAACATAACTGATTGCAAATTGTTCTAATCTGGTGTCGGAGGCCAGGCTGGCTGAGGGGAAGGAGGGAGGAGGAGGGGATCCTGTAGACGAGGAAGCCACGGGTCATGTCATCGCCACTTGTCACCCCTTGGACACACACCTCTGGCCACGACCATCAAGCCTGGAGCTGGAGAATCGTCGCATCATCCACTTGAGAGGGAATCAAGTGAAAATAAGAACCAAGGAGCCCCGCAACACGTCAGGACGTCTGCACCTGTGTTCTGGTCTGGGTACGATGTAAACACTGCAGTCATCCCGCGCTCCCCAGGCACAGGTCTTCCACCTAATTAACGCTGTAGATCTTAATGTCGAACGGAAGTGGATGAGGCGGCAGAAAAGAGGATCCACCATCGCACTTCTATGAACCTGATGGAGGTCATCTCCCCTTTTCCAAGCAGCAACTGGCAGACGTACGGAAGATAAAAGTACCTTAGAGCGAACGAACTGATGCGGTGCATTCACTGCTCTCACGCACGTCACACGGTACAAGCCTCCAACCCCACGTACGTCTGCCAAGTTACAACCCTCGACCCCACGTACGTGTGCCAAGTTACATCCCTCGACCCCACGTACGTGTGCCAGAGTATAACCCCTCGCTCCCATACCCACGTACTTGAGTACAACCCCTGGCCCTCCCTAATGCACGTACGCCTGAGTACGTCCGTGCGTACTTTCCGGAAAGTCTGTGAAAGCCCAGCGGACGTGTAAGTACGCTACGGTCATTGACGTTCGTACTCGTAAGAGACAGCCTGTCCGTGTGAGGCGTCCGTGTCGCTTCGAAGTACAGGCTGGATATAATACCTTCCCCTTGAGGGACCGATGGTAAAAAAAACACACCTTATATATGGGACTTGCCCTCAAGGACCTCGCGCAATGATAAAAACAACCTTTTCTATATATACAGAGAGCCGACCTTAATACAGCTATTACTATAAATTACCTCATAAACACGGGGTTACACCTAGCATTATATATATATATATATATATATATATATATATATATATATATATATATATATATATATATATATATATATATATATATATATATATTCATATATATATCACGTAAGGTACACGAGCAAAACAATAAAATCTGTAACAGAAAATAACCTCCTGGTTACGATGCCATAGACAGTACAAGGACGACCAACTTCAGGTAATTTGGGGAACCAAAGGGAGACCCCGGTTATAAGCCGGCCATCACAATTCCACAGAAAACGTGACAAGGAGTCGGACTGAAAATGGGATTCGTGTCTATGCCGACGCCCACCGCTACAACGTAGCGAACCCTCCAGGCCCGGGCACTACACACGGGCCGCTGACATTAGCGAGCCGACGGAGCCTCTGGTGGAAGTCGCAATTTCCCTTAGTATTTCCGTCCACGGCAAAAATTGTGTTGTGGCCAGAGATTCACACGGTTCCGAGCCCGCACCACCCCCTCAACCCCCCTTACTTCCACCCCTCCCCCATCCACTCACCCTCCTCGTATCAACCACCCTCCACCCCACTATCACCACCCCCTCTCTCTCCTTTTCCCACTCTCATTTACCCCCTAACCCCTGCCCCCTTATACCCCATCACTACTACCTCCCCTCCCGCACCCTTGGTCGCAACCTTCCAATACAGCCACCATGGGGCCATTGGATTAGCAGTATCTGTAATACACTATACGATGTATCGTGGTTTACATCATGATTTACACTTGAGTACTATGGTTTCCAAACTGAAATCGAGGCGTCTCACACACACACACACACACACACACACACACACACACACACACACACACACACACACACACACACTTACTTGAAGGGTAGGGCCTCCTCCGCTGGGCTCCGCCTCCTGCACCAGATAAAAACACAACAGTACGGATTTTTGTGTCTGTGATCTGTGTTGAGGGTGTGTGTACACCAAAGTGGTGTGGGACGAGAGCAGGACCAGCTGTAGGTCCAGGACTGAGGTAGGTGGTGGTTCACTGGTGACTCCTGCTGGTGCAGGAGAGGTCTGCTACCTGTAGGTGGCGCCTACAACACCTTCACAAGGGGTAGATGGTACCTTGAAGTCTCCTTCCCCTCCTCCACATCGAAGTCCATGGATTCTCCCTCCTTCATCTCATACTCTCCCCTCCATCTCGCAAGCTCCGCGTCCAAACACCAAAGATCCTCCCCCTACTACTCGCTGGTTCTCGCGATCCTCGCCTCCACCTGCCATCCTTCTCGTCATGTTCAGCCACGTTGGTAAATTCCTCCTCCCCAAGAAAACCCACCTGAGATCTTGAGTGCTCCCAACTAACCTCTCTCGTGTTAATCCCATGACATTAGGAGACCTACCAGAACCCACAAAGAACTACATTACACCAAGGTAATGACGACGAACTTGCGTCTCATTTAAAAAAAAAAAATTACCTCAAATTACGAATTCCTCCAGACATCAGAGGGGTTGTCAGTTTGAAGAGCTCATCACGGAACAGACGGCCAGTTGGGCAATAACAAGCAGGTTACCATCACCCAGTAATAATCGCCCACCACCTAATAACACTACCCCCACCCTACTCCGGCCTTTCCTGGAGCCCGTGTTAATTGGACGCAGAAACAGTGAGGTCCCCCCCTTGACGACTTCCTTCCGTTTTCTAAATGCGACATGGGACCCAAGTAGCCACGGAAATGGCTGTCCTCCTGCTATATGGGAGAGCGTATGGAACACGTAGGGGGAGGCGTAGAGATGTCTTGGTGGAGGTCGGTCTGGTGAGGGAAAAGGTGGAAAGGATAGGATACAGTCGGTTGGAGGAGGAGTAGGAGGAGGAGGACATGGCTAGGTATGGTGAGCAGAGATGATCTGGGTGACGAGGTAGTACACTTCTGTAAGGCTACGATGGTCAGGCTACAGTGTAAGTGAAGCGGTGACGGTGAGGGCATGGTGTCGCGGTGGTGAAGTTATAATGCTGGGATGGTGTGTGAGATACGTCTTATGGGTATGATGCTATATGGTGTGTGTGTGTGTGTGTGTGTGTGTGTGTGTGTGTGGAGATGGTGGAGAAGAGGACGAAGTATAATGTTGGGTGTAAATGGTGAACGTATGATGGCGTACACCCGGGCGGTTCAACGTCAGAACATGATATAGATCATGGAGAAGGGTTATTGATGATAATGGCACAGTGAAGTACCGACAGCAGTGTAGTGATGGTGGTGGGAAGTGCTGGTAACAGCAGAGGCAAACACCACAGGAAATGTAATGGGTAAAAACGTCAAAGGTGAGGTAAATGGTTGAGGGTAACCCTGTGACTTGGAAACGCTACCGGAAGGTAAAACTGCGACTATGGAGGGGGTAATCTCAAATGGGTAATGGAGGGTGGAATAATGGAGTACATTGCATGGCGAGGATAATGGTGAATGCAACGTAGGAGTATTCACTCAGTGGGAAGGTTCAATGGGACAGACGCGATACAATGAGCAAGAGTGGCTCGAACTTAATGGAATTGACTGACACTAATGGAGGAAAGCTGTGTATTACGGTAATAGACAACTTATGATACTGCTACATACACACACACACACACACACACACACACACACACACACACACACACACACACACATACACACACACATATCTAGGTTTCTAATCAGCAAATTCTTAAGGGAAGCACGACACACGAGGCTAATGAGAGCTGTACTATCCTATCTTGCAGGTTCTGGAGGAATTAGCTGACTACAGGCCCTGGAGGAGGTAGGTGGATGACAGTAGGCTCTAAAGGAGGTAAGTAGGTGACTGCTGGCCCTGGAGGAGGTAGGTAGGTGACTGCTGGCCCTGGAGGAGGTAGGTAGGTGACTACAGGGCCCTGGAGGAGATGGGTAGGTGACAGTAGGCCCTGGAGGAGATAAGTAGGTGACTGACGGCCCTGGAGGAGGTAGGTAGGTAACAGTAGGCCCTGGAGGAGGTAGGTGGTTTACAGCAGGCACTGGCACCTTGAATCCTCAGTGTGTGCGAGGTGGGATCGAACCTGGCCAAGTGGGTGTTGGTACGAACTGGCGTTGACCTTACAGCGTTTCCTCATGGCGAGTTTCCCCTCACGATATAGGTCTACCCTAGTCTGGCTAGCAGTTAACAACTTAGCATAACGTTACATTTGAGTACAATGGTACGACCCCTGGCTGGCTAGCTGGTACAACCCTTGAGTACGAAGGTAACTGCAGTATTGGATGACCCAAGTCCAAGGCCTGACTCGTTTTCAATGGCCTTGCTGCCGTGCTGAATGGGTTCATACCAATCCAGCGTTCTGAAGGGACACGGCGTTCACAGGACACGTGCATGGAGGCGGTGAGGGACCCAGACAGACTCACCTCACAATAGCACATATGCGAGCGTGGCGATGGCGCGGCAGAGGTGACTGGCCCTATGTGACCACAATAGAGGGTGGAAGGGAGTGGTAGCCTATGATGATGGTTATCATAATATAAATAATGGCGCCACACGCACACACACACACACACACACACACACACACACACACACACACACACACACACACACGGACGATACGTACGAACAGCTGTACACGGAACACGCTCCGACCCATTGAGTATTTTTTGTTGAACCACAATATTTTCTACTCGATTTTATGCCTTTTGTATCACAGAGGATGACTTGGGGGAGGGAGGATGGAGGGGGGATTTGACATCCTCCCCTCCTGTACTATGAATCTCTAATATTAGGAGCACACGAAGGAGCAAAGTGTACGGTTTTCCCGTAAAGCTTCAGTCATCTGTCCTTGGCGCTATCTCGTTAAGGTGGGAAAGGCCATCAGGTATAAACACAAATAAATTGGTTGATAAATGATAACTTTCAGAACACTTGCAAAAAGTTGATCTTCATACACCTCTATGAAGTATATACTGATATAGGTTTCTCATAACAATGAATACATAATCATTACTTAACGTCACAGGTTGAAATGCAACTGTGTGTATATATATATATATATATATATATATATATATATATATATATATATATATATATATATATATATATATATATATATATATAATCACATTTCTCACTCCGTCATGTGAACTGGGGCAACATGGTAACAGTGACCTGGGAGACGAACTGTACACACGATTATTTACCTCACTGTGGACAAGTGGCTACCCACAGTGTGTTCCATCACACTACCATAAGCGAGCACCAGTTTAGATTCGTGCCGAAATTTGTCTGTATTTTGTGAATTCAGAAAAGAAAGCTTTATGAGTTCATAATACTAAGAGTATCTCTTTCAACCCTCGGCCATGACCATGATAATATAAGGAAAACATAATAATAATCTCCAACAGCTTCAAAGAGGCATGAGAGGGGGGGAGTCTATCAGCATGCATCTATCTATCAGAACATTCTATTAAGATGCATTATCTAATACAGGTTGGCATTAGTATGTATTACAAAATACAGTAGTCTAATTGGATGCGTTGTATGTTCAACACTCTCAACACCTCTTCGTTTTCCAACAAAATATCAACCTCCCTGTTTTCCTTTGACAGACAACGGACTTCAAATCTGAAATGTAACAAATAAAGACTATGTTGTCGCTAGATAATCGCCGGCCAACAAATGATCCTTTGTCTGTCATAACAATCACTGTTTACGTCTTCAAGTACTGACCAAGAGCGCTTGGGCGGATGAACAAGGTCGCGGTGTATTTCCTGAGGCGTGAGAGGTCAAGCTGGTGACCCCGAGCTGGCACCCGGGTCACCGGATCCTCGCACTGACATGGTCAAGACGCGTTTCCGCCCATTCAGGTCAGGTCTAAAGCTAAGTCTGGCGCTGTTCTCACGCTGTGCGGTGGTGGTGGCGGTCATATGAACACACACACTATGTCTTACTCGAGACCCAGGCATCCAAACGTAGATGAAAACGCTAACTCGCTCATAAGAAAATGTAAAAATCATGCATAATCCTATAGGAAAACAGGTATGCCTCAAACCTTAAAAATTGTATGTAGCGCCAATAAAAGGGTGTTAAAAGTCGCACCAGACACAATGGTGGAGACTTCCAGTCTGTAGTAATATTATAACGATGATCTTCACCGTTAGTGACCGATTCATTCAGCGTTGATCAACTGCCCTGCGTGGCAGAGTGAGGCAACCCAGCCTTACGCACCAGCTCGGTCGCCAGGTCGTCGACGGGAGTGGGAGTGTCATGATACGAACCTGGCGGGGATTCTGACGTGCAACCACGTACTGGCACTCTGAGAAATACGGCTTAGGTCAGGTACCACCTGTGCTGTACTGTACAGCCTCCCTCCACCAGGAGTGCATCATACCTCACTAGTGCCACCTCACCCCCTTCGAACGTTCCTTCCTGCCGGTGTGCCCCGAGGTGAGTGATGGTCCGGGGGGTGAGGGAAGTCTCCCGCCTCTAGGATAACACTGGTGACAATAACAACAGCCCTTGACCCCCCCTGACGTCCCAAGACCCTCCCACATGACCCACCGACGATCCAATTAAAACGTGTCGTTTGTCACCTCCCCAGAGGGGCAAGATGGAGACGTGGGACCCTTACCTCACTAACTCACCAAGAATATATATATACCCTAGCCTAAGCCTGGTACCCATTTTATCGACCAACCCTTAGGGGTGGATGAACAGCTGGGTTGACTGTGTACCGTCTGCCGCATCCAAGAACCGAACCTATGCGCTCGACCCTCAGTTCTCACCAATCTTGATGTACTGATGTTAACACCACGTCCGGCGAATTCTCAGATGTGCTCTTCGTCTTACCGCCCTGAGAAGACGGAGACGCTGGCAATAATGTACCCTCGTAAGACCTGCAAGGCTTCGCTTTACTGGTAATTGACAGCCTCGTCCGCCGCCGGTCTCCGAGCAAGCACGTAAAACCAGCGTAATGATGATGATGATGGTTCTTCTTATTATAAATCTCGTCTTCGTTTTGAACTCAGACACACGACTCCCCTCCTCACCAACTGCTGCCACATCGACTGACTGATGTTTGGCGACTGAAGTGTGTGGTGCAACGCTGATCTAAGTCACTTGACTGTGACGAAAGATGAGTCTGTCAGTCAGTCAGTCAGTCAGTCAGTCAGGCTCTGGCCGAGGAGGCTTTTTCCATCGGCTCTTGAACGACCTGAACCACAACACCCCGTGACCTCGCATGACCTCATTTGATACCTCATTGACCTTTACATCCGGGCAACCAATACATCAGCAGCTTCTTAGGAAATGAATCTGCCCGGTAATGGAGGGCGCCAGGTCAGGCCGGGTCACCGGGAGGTCAGGGCGAGCCACGCGTTCGACCCGGCACCGCCCTGACCTGCCTTTGTGGAGGATGACGAGGCCCGATAAACCCACGTGTACTGGGTCAACTGGTGACTGTGGGAGACACATGTACTGGGAAGGGTGAGGAAGGTGGAGGGAAAAACGCTGGGAGCTCACACACACACACACACACACACACACACACACACACACACACACACACACACACACACACACACAGTGTATACAATATATACATATATATATATATATATATATATATATATATATATATATATATATATATATATATATATATACTACGTGTGTGTGTGTGTGTGTGTGTGTGTGTGTGTGTGTGTGTGTGTGTGTGTGTGTGTGTGTGTGTGTGCGCGTGAAGGAGAAACGGAATTAGGTGAAAAATTAAGACGGGGAAGAAGCGGGAGGTGAGAAAAAATGAGGCAGAGATGAGAGAAACGGACAGTGAAGAGGCCAAGAGTACGTGGGTGAAGGGGAGGGATGCAAGAGAGGGTGAGAGGTCACCGGCGTTGGGAGAGAGTAGAGAGGAGATGCACAGGGAACAAGGAGAGTGTGTGGGGACTAACTGGAAGACAGACTGCAGTGGGTAGGAGGGAGTTATAGTGGAAGTTATGAAGGGGCGCCTCTGAGGGAGCGAATGGCCTGGGGTTGCTTCCACGGGTCTCAGTGTGTGTGTGTGTGTGTGTGTGTGTGTATCTCCTTCGTCAGAGTCCGCCCTGCGAGCCGGTGTACCAAGTTGCTTTGTGTGTCGAGCGTCTTCCATGTTCCAGACACAAGGAACTGGTACGGCTCATGTCGTGACTACCCGCGGTGCATGATCACTACAGCCGGGTTCACCATGTTTGCTATGGACGTCGTGATGTGGTATACCTTCGGCGAGGATCATGTGTGGGTGGAGGTGTGAGGCCAGGAAGTGGCCGGGGCAGGTGAAGAACTCTGGCCCCCAAATGTTGCGCATCTTAATGTACCTACAAAAAGGCCCTTTTTTTTTCCTCTTTCATTTTGAACAATTCAGTTATAGATTACTGGAATGAAATATCATGACATTTTGTTTAAGACAATGATTAACAGTACCTTTAAATCATGGCTAAACAAACACTTTCATGATACTGACTATCAGTAAATAAGAAAAAAAAATACGGCATTTCAACTTCCTACAAGTACAATTTCAACCTCTACTTGTCGTTCCAGACTTGAGCTTCCTTCAAACAGCATCCCACAGCAGTATTTTTTTTTTACTCAAACTTTACTATACTTTACTACTACGAAGGAGGTAGAGGGCGTTGCTGGGAGGCTGTAAGAGAGACGCAGTAGGCGTGGTTAAGGGGACAAGGGCGAGGCAAAATTCGTGGCTAGTGAGGCAAAGATGACGTAAAAGGCGTGATAAGCAGAGTAAGAGGGAGGAGTGGTTGAAGATGAGGGTGGAGAGTGAGGGAGTATAAGCAAAGACGAGGGAGCACTTTGTGAAGATACTGGAAGGAGAAGATAAGACTATAAAAAAAGACATCTAATGATGATAGCAAGCGAGTAAGACGGTCCGCAGCGCACGCTGATGGTGAGGGAGGGATGGAGGGAGGGAGGTATGAGTAAACGCAACTGCTCCTGCTCCTTGTATGGCTTCGTCCACATCTCGAGACGGATCCAAACAGCGCAACAACTTAGTGTAGGACCCAGTCGCTTCCCCCTGCGCCCCAGTATCACTATACTGAATATCTCACACTCCGTCACGCCGCTTCTTCCCCCAACCATTAATCTCGCCAGCATGACGGTGAGATCCTTGAGCACGACAGAACAACAACCCTTGAGCACGACCAGACGGTCAGCGGGCATGATGGCTCGGCACATCAAGCCCAAGGGCGCAACTCCGTGTTAATAACAAGTCCTCCGTGTCGTAACCTTTCGAGCGCATCGGTGTTTAAATGTCTGTCTGATCCATTCATCCGCTGCGATGACCGAAGGCAGTGAAACAGACCCTGACCCTTTGTCGCCCCTGACCTCCCCCCCCCCCCCATCTCTCTCTCTCTCTCTCTCTCTCTCTCTCTCTCTCTCTTTCTCTCTCTCTCTCTCTCTCTCTCTCTCTCTCTCTCTCTCTCTCTCTCTCTCTCTCTCTCGGTATGATCCTACGGTCCTTCCACTGACTGACCCAAAAGGTGGTTGTATGAGAGGGCACTCTATGACCACAGTGCAGTGCGCCTGACTCCTACCTTCAGCCAACTCCAAATCTCTCATGCTATCTCCAACACCATCCCCTCCCCTCCACCAACAGCTTCTCTTACAATCCCCCCCCCCTCCTCCTCCTCCTCATCTCACCCTAACCCGTTCTCCAAGCAGGTCCCCAGCCCGTGGTGGGCGCGTGTTGGTCGCCCGTGACTGTGATGATGAGACAAAGCCGATTACCAGGACGAAGTGGAGGGTGGTGCTGGCCCGCCTGGTGCAGGGGTGTTCCTCCGCGTGGAAGGTGGTCCTGCAGGAAGCCCTCTAGCTGGTATATTCTATGCTTAGGTTGCCAGCACTGACCTTTCAGATTTGGGTCAAGTGTACTTCCAGTACTTGACCTCTGACCCAGAGTTGCCCGAATATTCTACTTTCCCACTATCTAAACCAATACAAATAGTATTTTCCTATTCCACTTGCCGTACTGTTCCACTCCATCCACCTGCCTTACCACTGAAGTGCTCCAATACCCCCACTGTTCCATCAATGTATTTGCCTTATGATTCCCTGTTCCACTTGGCCCAACGTTTCACCTTTCCACCTGCCTAAAAGTTCCTCCGTCTCACCTTCCACAACGTTTCCCTACTCCACTCACTTCATCGTTCCCCCTCTTCCACCTGTCTCACCGTTCCACCTGGTTAGCCCCTCCGCCAGAGGAAGTATCATCACCAAACCAAAAGATTAAAGACATGATCCATACTCCATGGCCTCCGTGATCACGTGACACGTATCCTGCAACCTGATAGGCTGACCGACCCCTTCTCTGAGCCAATCCTCTTCTCCTCCACCATCCAGGCCTCAATTCCTCTCCATCGCGCTCCAAAAACCCATCACCGAATCCTCTCAGAGTAATCACCAAGAACAAAAGTACAATACGAATCATCCATACCTTGATATTACTGAAGGTTAACTTTCTATCAATCCTAAAATCCTCCCCCCTCTCCCTCACTGTCCAGGCGTGCGCGCGGGATTTCTGATATGTCCGGGATTTAAGTAAATATTTCCTGGATTTACGGTAAGGCGAGAGGCCGGGATCAGCGTTATCAGAATGGAGCGCTTCCCTTGGCCGAGGAGGGAGGGAGGGTTGGGGTACGTCGCACCCCAGCCACGATGTTGACATGGTAATGACTGAAGGCTCTCCCTTCACGTGATACAGAACATCATATATGTAAGAAAATACAGAGAAAATACAGAGGATATGACACGCTGAGATCTATCTATCTATCTATCTATCCATCCGTCACTCTATCTATCTATGTGAGGCTTCTTTGCATCAAACATGACAGCTGGAGAATGGAATGTGAGCAAATGAGGCCTTTTCTCGTCTGTTTCTGGCGCTAACTCACTAACGCGGGAAACGACGATCAAGTATAAAACAAAAAAGAGAGAATATATATATATATATATATATATATATATATATATATATATATATATATATATATATATATATTTTTTTTTTTTTTCTTTTTTTTTTGCTTTGTCGCTGTCTCCCGCGTTTGCGAGGTAGCGACAGTATAGGTAGTATATATATATATATATATATATATATATATATATATATATATATATATATATATATATATATATGGGCAGAGATAACGGAAAAAACAGAAAGGCAGAGGCAACAGAAACAACAGAACAGAGGCAATAGACACAACAGAGCAGCAGAGGGCAACAGACACACCAGAGATGTGTAGGGTGGAGGTGGTGTTGGTACGTCACAACACGTCACACGTTACCCCCGCGCGCGCTGCCCCGACCGACCCTCCTCATGTCCGGCTATCGCCCACATCTCGCGCACTGAGGGATCCCCAGGGGTTGCTGTGTCCCGCCGCCCCTCCCATACCACACTTATTTCCCCCTCAGGGGATGACTGGGGGATGCTAAGGGGGGGAATGGGGTGTCTTGTGACGTGATTTATTTTTTTTCTGGTGGTGGTGGTGGTGTGTGTGTGTGTGTGTGTGTGTGTGTGTGTGTGTGTGTGTGTGTGTGTGTGTGTGTGTGTGCGTTTGGGGGGGGGGGTCAGCGAAGTCCTACTTAACTCGTCACTCGGGCGCCCTGGTCACGTACCACATCCCACGGTTCCCTGCCAGATCCTTCGTCGCAAGAGTCCCTCAGGTCATTCCACGACCTTCCCGGTCACATTCTGTCCCCAGGTCACCTACGTACGTTCCAGACCTGCGTCTGTTATCGAACAGGTCACACAATACGTCGTGGTGTAGTCGCGTGCCCCCTCTCCCTCCCTCCCCTCCCCGCCACCAACCAAAGGGACCGTCAGCGATAGGCAGCGATAGGTAGCGATAGCGGAGGCATTCGTGGCCGCCCGTGACCCAGGGGAGGTCAGGAATGTAGGAGGTCATTATCATATTTACACGGAGGCCAGACACCCGCGACGCGATCTCCAGGGAGATGGTAGATGGTAGATGGGGGGGTGTTCGGGGTAGGGGTTAGCCTAGGTCAAGGTGAGGGGGAAGGCGCTCGAGCCTTATCAATAGATGCGGCATCTGAGATGGTATCATTCCCAGAGAGAGAGAGAGAGAGAGAGAGAGAGAGAGAGAGAGAGAGAGAGAGAGAGAGAGAGAGAGAGAGAGAGAGAGAGAGAGAGAGAGAGAGAGAGAGAGAGAGAGAGAGAGAGAGAGAGAGAATCAAAAGCGAGAAACAAAAAAGATTCAAGCACCATACCCTTATGGACGACCATTCCTGCTGACGACACTTAATGCGTGGCAGCTGACAAGCAGTATCAGCTGGGGAGGAGGACGTGCTTTTTAAATCCTGACGGATGACTGACACTTCAGATCTATCTGTGCGAGAGCTGATAAAGCTAGACCAAGGCTGCTTGCTTGCTTGCTTGGGAGGATGTGCCACTCAACGGGCCCGGTATCTTCTTCGTGACCTCCTGTAATCCTTTCGTGCTATCGCTCACAGGATGGGCATAGGGTGGTGTAATCATTCTCCCTCAGCCTGCCACTCCAGCCTTATGGATAACCGGGCACTTCATCCTGGTTCGTGTGTCGACGAGAGCCCTGGCGGGGATCGAACACGTCCTCCTGTTGCTCACGACACGCCATGCAGACGTGGGGGAGCCAACAAACGTCCAATTACTGGTAGAATTCCAACCTCTACGTGTCCAATGGGTATGGTCGAGTTCTTGTACCATGATGAACGTCTTCTCACTTGGAGACAATTTGGGCTAAGGAGAACAGACGCACCAGACTGAACTGGAGTAAGAAAGCTGTTCTTAGTTGAAAGGAGGGAGGGAGGGAAGGACGTCTTCTACCCCATGTTTGCTCTTAGATTCTTAGTGGTTTGTTGGTGTACAAACACAAAAACGAAAAATAAAGCACAAATCATAAAACTGTTTAATTGTACTGTAAGGGAGGGAGCTTTACACACATGGGACCCTCATCTTTGTGTAAATGTGTAAGTGAATGATAGAATATTGACTTACAAACAATTACGACGAGATTTTGACATAAGGCAAGAGAACTACCGCAGGAAAATCTAAACGATTAAACGAGTCATGTGAGTGACGCGTTGTCAACTGTTGCGAGGGAGATGGAGAGAGACTTGACTGCATGTTTGTGGACTGAAAGCCAGAGGCCAACATGTGGGTTGGGCAAGAGAGAGAGAGTGAGACAGATACCCTAGCCAAACCGACGTGGTCAAGGGGTTGAAATCCAAAATGGACATCCTTACTTTATATGTACACAAGCATATATATATATATATATATATATATATATATATATATATATATATATATATATATATATATATATATATAAACCTGGTTCTATCTCTCTGGCAAGGCCCTCAGCAGACTTGTTTGTGAAAACCAGCAAATATTTGGACGTCTGCCGTGAGTACTTAAGGGTTTGGAATTTTGATCCCACGATAAAACCAGGAGAGATGCTACACACTGCCTATGAACGTTTTACCACAGGAGGCCAAGGTCGTCAAAGCTACCCTCCAGAGGAACGCAACGTTTCTCTTATTCCATTTCTTAACATATCTCTTACTGAATGTTAATTCCTTCCCTCAGGTCAAGATATACCTTATCAACAGGGGATCTGTGGATCTACGTCCTCAGTACCTGACCCCGTGATGCGTGATACATATCTAACACGAATCGATCGACGGGCGAGAGCGGGGTAGGAACACACGCTGTCTTGGATAGGAAGGGCTTGCTTAGCCCTTACCACCTCCCTCTCCACGCCAGATCGACCCAGATTACCGCGCCGCAAGCCCTCGCTCAAACAGCAGGTGCCTCGACGGCCTCTAACAATCGTTAACCATCGCTAGTGTGTGTCGGTAATGATCGCATGGTATTCAAATGGTAATTGGCGGGTGGCACAATGAGCGAATTTTTCTTTTCCCCTCTCCCGAAGGTCATACGTTCCAGGTACAACACTCACCAGGCCATACGTCCGTCGGATGGGTGTAGAGGAGGGCTGCTTCTCGGCTACTGATCTGCAGTGCTTTAAGTCGACCGCTTGCATGACGCAATACCTGAAGGAGTTAGAGGTAGACGCACCTTAGGAGAGGCCTAGCCCAGTGCACAATCACCACCACGAAGGACATCTGACGCCGTATTCTTCTACTTGTCTATACCTCTCTCTGGACGTCTTCTTCTTTTCCAGGAGATCGTGCGGCTATGAGGCTCATATGCTTCCAGTAACAGGGAAATTATGGACTCCTTTGACTCCCCAAAGGTGACTAGCCACTCGCGGTGTAACGTCAAGCAGGTGGGGGTCAAGCAGGTGGGGGTCAAGCAGGTGGGTGTCAGGCAGGTGGGTGTCAAGCAGGTGGGGGTCAAGCAGGTGGGGGTCAAGCAGGTGGGGGTCAAGCAGGTGGGGTCAAGCAGGTGGGGGTCTGATAAACACCCCGTAAACCACATCAATACGGAAATACAAACCTGAAACTTCGATTTCGTGAGAGAATATGGACACCTTTCCCCGTCTTCTCCAAAGGAATCCATTAAGAGACTCGCCCTCTGAGATCAAGCGAGGATAGCCATCCTCCAGATGAACGCGAAGCGGTAATGACTTGTTTGGCAGCGATGGTAGTGACACAATCGGTGGTTAGCGAAGATGAGGCAGGGTAATGATGGTCCTCCGCCCTACGCCTAAACCATGACCTGAATTCCTTCCAGCTCAGGGAAACTTGAAACCACAATGATCATTATGGAGACTAACGTCATGTAAAGGAAAGAAGACTCATTTTTTTCCATTTACACAGGTACTGAGTTCTGCTGTGATATATATATATATATATATATATATATATATATATATATATATATATATATATATATATATAATCACATAATGCACTCCAACATCAAGGATTCGAACCTGGACCTTTAGCGTGGTAGCTTGGAAACCTATCTATCATCTATCTATCTATCTATCTATCTATGAGTATTACTGGACTCGGCCTGCTTGAGGTTATACCAGAGGTGAAGAGTCACCAACTGCGAGAGGCTGCATCACTGGACTTTACCGTCTCACTCAGAGAACCTCTCGCTTGAAAAGGAGTCCATTCCTTCCCTGCAGGAGCCTCGGAAGAATGGCTCCCTCAAGGTGCCGGGGCCTACCTCAAGGTCGAGCCTACTGTCGGTGAAAGTGACGTCCGATGTTGAACAAACGAACGACCTGCCAATCATACAAGGCCTATTTGGGGGTGGTGTTAGGAAGACATGTATAGAGAGACACACAGGAGGGAGTTCGGTAAAGAGGAACTGTTTCTGACTGAACTCTGCTGTGAGGGGGAAGGAGGAGGAGGAGGAGGAGGACCACCGCATAAGGAGATCCTCCTCCGTCGGAAGCCAACTTTGGCGCTCGTGTTTCAATCGTATTAACGTTAATTGCCTCCGGGATAATCTCGTAATCCTCAGTATAAGCCCAGGTCTTGTGTTTAGACACCGGCGGCGCGGTAATGTCATCCGAACTTCCAGAGGCGATTATGGAGGCTGGCTGGGAGGGCTGCTGACTCCTCCACACAAGGAGAAGGGACGGACGGAGACACGCAGTCAAGACGGAGGATTTGGGGGAGTAGGAGAAGGAGGGAGGCTTGAGGCGTTTACCTACCTACGTGGGAGGCAGGGAAAGGAGGCATCGTCGCCAAACGGGGCGAAAAGACTTAGCGACTCTACTGGATGAGTCGGTACCCCAATACCGACTTACGACAGTGTGTCAGGTGCTGACTCCACTACCTTTCCTTTCTTTGTTTCCTTCATCCATCATCTCAAACCCCCAACCCACCCCTTCCCTATCTCTCCCCCGTCATCCTAGTCTTCCTACCTCTCTTTTGTCTTCTTTACCATTTATCTCTCCTGTCCCTTCCATCACCATCATGCACCTAGTCCCTCCCCTAGCTTTCCCTTCCCTCCCTACTACGAGAAGTATCCCCCTCCCCCCCAAAGCGAACGTCCCAGGAAAGCACAAATTAATAGAATGTTTCCGTCTAATTATCTGTTTCATAACGTTGATGATTCTGTTAGCAGTTCGCTTCAGGAAGAGGCCGGAGACGCTGGCAGGGGTCGCTGACTCCAGTGGGCTTACGTACGACAGCGTTCGGTGGAGTGTCTCAATTTTGGCCACAGGCCATAGCCATGAGCTCTCCCTCGTAACTAATGATACCTTCAGACATCTCATAAGACGTGGGCGAGCTACCCACGTCGGAACGTCTGTGCGGGGGTGTGACGTGATGAGGCAGGAAATGTGTAGGATACCATGGTGCAGATATACTGCAGAGACTGGATGATATCTTGACGACCCGGTGTGTGTGTGTGAGACCTCAGGATCAGGAACAAACCCCCTCCCCCCCAACACTGGGGTCAGGTCGTGTCACTCACCATGTCACGAACAGGTTGAGGTATGGTGTCACTCGCCTGAATTCTGACTGGCTGACGTCGGCGACCGTATCATCACCACTCGCAGCACAGCTGCTGAGGGTCGTGAGAAGTACTGGCTCAAGTCAATCCATCTGGCGAAGCAGGACTCGTATGGAAGCGGTCGCCAGTGTTGTCCACGTCTACCAACCTTGACTGGTAAGCTGCGTATATGGTCGTTTCTTGAAAACGACTTGATTCAGGGGTCGTAAAACAAGCATAAATGGGGTACAGTCGCCAGGACTACCTTGATATTGGATGACTGGGTAAGGTACTGACCATACACCCACGTAACACTTCCTATTAACCTCCCCACCTCCCATCTTCCTCTACCATGTATATCATGTAGCCAATCTACTGTAACCCGGGGCAGTCGGGGTCATCCAGCCTACCTACCCACGGTGCCATCCAGGTCACCCATTTCCCCACGAAGCCATCGAAGTCATCCACTTACCCACGTACACATCCACGTGCCCATCTAGAGCACAAGTGACTCCTATGCCCAACCTAACCAGGCGCAGGATTCTCTTGCCCCTCAAAAGTAAACAAATAAACAACGAAGACAAACTAGACAAACAAAATGACAAAAGAGCAAAGAAGATGAAGTGTGGACAGAAGAACGAATGTACAAACGAACAAAGACAGATAGCACAGCCTTTATAATTGGTACACAGACATGACCAAACCGATCATCAGACGTGTTTATTGTTTGACTGACCTTGTTTCGTCGCCTACCGAGGAGGGTTAACCCCCCGGAGCACGGCGGCACGACCCTTGAGCACGACGGAACGACCTTTGAGCACGACAATCGAACCCCTGAGCAAGAGCGTACGACCCTTGAGGCCGACAGTAAGGCGGTACGACCCTGGTCTATACCCAAGGGTCGTTTCGTCATGCTCATGTGTCGTACCGTCGTGCTCAAGGGTCGTCCTATCGTCGTGCTCTAGGATCGTACCGACGTGTTCAGGGGTGGGTTAAGGAGGGGTTGGGGGGTTGGAGGGTAAACAGTTAATTGGTCACGAGTTGAGAAGTAATGGCAGACATTGACTACCGGGATGTTAAACAAAGTTAATTCGTCCCAACTAAACGACTGCAATCAACTCTGATTAACGACCTGACAAGAAAGACCTCGCCTCACAACGACCACCACAGTGCGTCACACCTCGACGACGACGACGACGACGATTGAGCCGTGTTCCCCAGAGCGATAATCACGGCTCATTGATCGAGTGGTAGCTATGGTGAACCATGGCCGTGAGGGTCGTCCATGTGCCCGACAGATGGTCCTTGGAAGAGACGATGCAATACGATAAAGTGGACGGTGTGTTTGTGGAACCATCCTGTGAGGGGGTTATTACTGATGGTAGTGGCTGTGGTGGAGGAGGTGGTGGTAGAGCTGTTCAAGTGATGGTGGTGGCAGCTGAAGTGGTGGTGGTGATGATTGTGAAACTGGCAACGACAGTGATGATGAAGATGGTCGTAGTGAGTGAGAGACAGAGTAGCCACAGGAACTGTGGCACTACGTAAGAGTACAGTGGTGGAGATAACAGAAGGCCAAATGGCCTCTGACCCGGTGATGTGGCAAATAACATCAACAGGTGGTGGTGGTGGTGGTGGTGGTGAGGGCGAGGCAAGCGATGGCGAAAGTTTGTGAAGAGTAAACAGCGCGGAAAAGAATACCGATATCAAAACATGGCGAAGGGCACAAGATTAAGTGATGCAATGATTCAAGGAGAAGAAAGTCACATTTCTCACTGTTCTCTCGTTAATCATCTCCCTGCCACCTCAGTGGGGCTATCCCGCGCCATTAACGAATCTGAACACGATTTAAAAGTTGTCTTTCGCAAGAATAAAGTCCTTACTCCCCGTGAACCCAGAAAAGAACCTCGTTGAAAAAAAGGTGTTTGATCCGAACTGGTCATCATTCTACCTGGTGCTCAGCTGAGGTGGAGCCTTCCCTCAAATCGCCATTAGTGTGAGTGGGTCTCGTCCAACGCGGAGCCCTCCTAAGGTGGTCATTCAGTCTCAATGTCTATCATCCACACTGAATCTCAACCCCAAAAAAAACCCGAATCTCAAGGAGACCTCGCCCACGGGTGGGTCTATCTTCACGAACGACCCCCAACACGCGCGTGTGGACCACGGGCTGGCGACATTGTCGCTCTCACCCGCGCGTGCAATCCACTACAACCCCCACAGCGTGGCTGTCTGATCGATACCGTTCCCTCACCTGCTGCGAGGGACGTGAGCGGGTTATTAGGTCGATCTCTGCCTTACCATCACACTGCTCGGCGGCCGGATGGCCAATCTCAGTAACGCAGGAGGGAAGACGATTAACGGCGCTTCTCGATGAGGCGTTGCTTCTGCTTGCGGGGCTGACCTCTGGAGGAAAAGGAGGTCGGGGGGCACCGCGATGGGGAGACGCTGCAAGCGGGGGAGACCTGTGGCTGACTTCCGGCTTGTGGGGTGGGTGGGATGGTAGTGGTTGGGAGTGGGTGGCTGGGAGGGGAAGCTGTAGATAGCTTCCGTCCGGTACCCTGGGCTGGTAGTGATGAGAGAGAGAGAGAGAGAGAGAGAGAGAGAGAGAGAGAGAGAGAGAGAGAGAGAGAGAGAGAGAGAGAGAGAGAGAGAGAGAGAGAGAGTTGGGGGGGTTGAAGGTAGCGACAAGAAATGTGGACCTGACCCTTCAAGACGCGACTTCTCGGACGTGGATGATCATCGTGAGCCACGCTCATACCGCTCTTCAAAGACGCAATATCGACGGGACTGAGGACATGACACTCTCCTGTTCCGAGTCCCAGCTCCCGGAAAAGAGAGAGACAGTAATATCATGGACCGAAAAAAGAAGAAAAAAAAATGGAAGCAACGATTGATAACTGACACATCCCACCATCACACAGCCAGGCGGGTGTCGACACGAAGCGGTCCGTTATATCATAAATCGCTCGCTCGTTGCACTGAACATATCGCTTGTAGATTCGGTCGTTTCTGAAGCACTCGGACTTTACCGATCGCTCCAGCTATCAACCGACGGAGGCATACCTCAGGGTAGCGTCTTGGGGCCCTTTATCGTAAAACATCCATGAAATACATTTTTCAATATCATAAAAATATAATCCCGCAGACGCTAGTAAATATATTTTCTTTCCTCTTCTCTAAATAAAACAGAGGACCAGTAAAATATATCATTAAGTACAGTCGTCCTTTTCTTTTTCCTGGACCCGGATGTTACGAATTACATTTGTAGTAGAGAAACCACTAATGGTGATCAACAACCAGGTTACGTCATGGCAACAGGAGCGAGGCTGCTCAGGGGTGGATTGTGAACACACGTTCGTAATCATTGTCACAACCTAATGAGTGGGTCAGATTGGAATTCTACTGTGACGATGACAGTCATATATACTATTACGTATATATATATATATATATATATATATATATATATATATATATATATATATATATATATACTGTATAATAGACATCAGTAAGAAATCAATATATGAAGATATATTTCAAACCTAACTCTACCACTTGTACACATAACATACTGTCTCCACTTACCCACATTCCTCTTTCCAGGTGTTTGCAAACCTACCTTCCTGAAAAACAAAAGAAAAAGCAAATAAGTAGAATGAATGGATATATACGTAAATGGATTGGTCACATTATAATGAGACACATGAAAATGTAACTAAAAAAAATAAACCAAGGGGTGTTACAGCTTCCCAAAAACACCCTTGAGGAGAGAAGTTGATACAAGGATCATGAGAGGAGAAGCGGCCGGTGGAGGAGGGTGAGTGAGAGGGACAGTGGAGGGGTTAAGGAGGATGAGTGAGAGGTCAGAAGAGAGGCGAGTTCATGGGAAGCTCAGATAACAGGAAACCTGATGGTCCATGACGAAGCGATCTGCTGGAAGACAGCAGGTGTGTCCTGAGGTTACAAAATAAGAGGACAGTGAAGTTAAAGGCGACTTCCCACCCCACCGCTCCCTCCGGCTCAACAAACGGCAGGAAAAGAGCCAAGATGGAATACCACATGTTGTATAGAGGTAGTATACTGCCGTCGAAATTCTACGGGAAAGAGTTAACGGTAGTCATCATGTGATGCTGAAGCGGGATATTCCAGGGAAGAGCCTGAAATATGAGACGAAAGGTGTACACACACACACACATATATATATATCCTGTGGTAGTTTACTTCAAAGGTCTACAACTCCAGCGGTGATGATGACTTTAGCCCACACGAACGTATTACATGTCCGTCCCTTTAATACCGTATCATTATCATTGCTGATGGCTGACAGCGGAGAGCCGAGTGGGAGAGGAGGAGAGTGGGAGGATAGAGGAGAGAGAGGTGGTAGGGAGGGAAGGAGAGTGAGAGGGCAGGGACGGGGGATGAGGGAGTGAGAGGAGAGAGGCGAAGAGAGAGAGGGACGGTGGATGGAGAATGAGCTCCACCCTCGCCTTAGTTTCCGGCCACCTCGTCCACACTACTGACACACTTCTG
Organism: Panulirus ornatus; assembly: GCF_036320965.1. NCBI lineage: Eukaryota > Metazoa > Arthropoda > Malacostraca > Decapoda > Palinuridae > Panulirus > Panulirus ornatus. Next base: position 9,812,206 of record NC_092252.1, on the reverse strand, counting down.
TATCCGGGGACACATAGGGGTGGGGGAGGGGGTTCGGATACGTGGGCGAGGGAGGAAACGGGGGAGGAGGTACGTGAAACACGTCGTGTGGGGGAGGGAGGGAGGGAGGGGAAGACTCGTAATAGGAAGAATGCAACAGAGGCACGTGGAGAAGGGCACGTAATGGGGAGGTATGTGGATGAAGGCACGTGAAGGGAAGGTACATGAGTTGCACGTGGTTGAGGGCACGTAGTGGAGAGGCACGTGGTGATGAGAACACTGTTTTAAGATGAAACTGGTGGGGGAAGGCAAGGGTAGGAGACAAGTGGTGGGGCAACAGGTGGCTGGAGGCAGAGAAAAAGACGCACGTGGTGAGAACATCACGTGCGAGAGACACACACGAGACGAGTGTGTGACCTTGTGTCTGGGTACACATAGTGAGTAATGGTGGTTGAGACTCAGTGTATGGGAGGCACGTGGTTAGAGGACGCCACGTGGCCGGTGGGTGGCCAGGTGGTGAGGAAGGTAGGAAGTGATGATAACCACGTGCTCTGAGATACTCGTGACAGGGGGTGGGGGACACGTGTTATGTACGGAGCGCACGTGGTCGGGGATAACATTTTGGGCTAGAGCAGCTTCACACGCACAACGTCTTCTTTTAAAAAAAAAAAAGATGCAGAGCTCAGTGACACCCGCTCCCGCCAAGCCCTTCGGTGCACGAGCTGTGCTCCTGTGTATGACCAGACTCTCTCTCTCTCTCTCTCTCTCTCTCTCTCTCTCTCTCTCTCTCTCTCTCTCTCTCTCTCTCTCTCTGTGCATCGATATATCTCTCAGTCATCTAGTTCTCTGCGGCGCGGACCATGTCACTGCTGGGCTACCTACTTAACTCGAGATGAAAAATTCATTGGTGATTTTTAGATAGGGTCTAAAGACGAGATGGTCGAGGTTTTCATTAACGAAGGTCGCAGAGAGATTGCGAGTGAAGGAACGAGTGTGGAGGCAGAACGTGGGATGGAGAACAGAGGGTGGAGACAGGACCGAACAGGCAGGATAGGGAGTGGAGACAGGAACGAGCACGGAGGATTGGGAGCGGAGACATGAGAACGAGGAAAAAATAAAAGGGGAGGAGAACGATGAGGATGCAAGAACGTAAGGGGAAAGAGAGAACGTATGGGAAGGAGAGAACGTATGGGAGGGAGAAAAGGAAGGATAGCGGATGAATTGATGTCTGACAATACGAGACAGACATGGAAACGAGAGATAACATCGGGGGAAGAGAAGACAGAAAATGGCGACAACAGAAAAATGAAGTTGGGGCGACAAGAGATAATATCTACATAAAACAGGGAAATACGTGGGCTAGGGAAGAATGAAAGTGGTTATGCACTATGCACAGGATGTCTGGAGGGTTAGCTGTGGCTGTGGTAACACTGAGAGTGTCTGAGGGTTAGCTGTGGTTGTGGTAACACTTGAGAGTCTTTGGAAGGTTATATGTGGTTGTGGTAACACCGAGAGTGTCTTGAGGGTTAGCTGTGGTTGTGGTAACACTTGAGAGTGTTTGGAGGGTTAGCTGTGGTTGTGGTGTAACACTTGAGAGTGTTTGGATGGTTATATTTGGTTGTGGTAAATCTGAAACAACCCAGTTAGATGGGTTATGAATAGATCTGTTTTTGAAAAGGAATCTGAGATTCACATGTCCACAGAAAGAAATTTCCTGACCACCTATCCAGCTCAACGTATATGTGTGTGTGAATGAATATGTGCGAGTGTGTGAGAGTGCGAGAGTATGGAAGCGAGAGTGTGGGAAAGGGGCGTGGAGCGAGCAGGTGCACCAGGCACGGACGGTCATTACGGACGGTACGGACGATCGTTACGGACGGAAATGGCGAAATTGAGGAATAAGTATGATTGCTGGACAGGCCTGGGGCGGGGTCGGTGGTGTCCAGAGGAGGGCCTGATACATGGGTGTACATGGGAAGGACTGGCAGTACATGGCAGTGCGAGGGAAGATACGACAGTACGTGGGAATACACAGGGAAGTACAGAAGTACAAGGGAAGATACGACAGTACGTGGGAATACACAGGGAAGTACAGAAGTACAAGGGAAGATACGACAGTACGTGGGAATACACAGGGAAGTACAGAAGTACAAGGGAAGATACGACAGGACGTGGGATTAGACAGGGAAGTACAAGGGATGATACGACGGAACGTGGGAATAGACGGAAGTACAAGGGAAGATACGACAGTACGTGGGATTATACAGGGAAGTACAATAGGAATACATGGCCGTACACGGTATGACAGACAGTAGAAGACTTGTCGGTCTACGACAAGATTATCTGCTTGAGGAAAGTAGGAGTAGCATCCTAAACTCATAATCTACAAGTGTAGATTGTAGATTGTAAAGCAGAGGGGCTCCTCCCTACCCACCACTTCCTCCTCCTCATCAGTCACCACAATGTTGAACACACAGGTCACAACTCTACCGATTGAGGAACCTTTGCTCAGGTCTGCATAACATCCTCTTCCTTTATAACGTCACACCTTTATATATACAACAGGTCACTGTATCCCTGAGGTGAAAACATTATCGTTATGTCATCGAAGTTATCAGACATTTAGGACACTTCTGACCAATCATCTTGGTCAGTCTGGACACTACGAAAGAAAATTATTCACGATATTCGAGTCTCTCTTCACGGCATTGGTTTCAGCTGCTGTGCTTTAGTATTTCAAGTGTTTCTCTCGTGTTTGCTAAAGCTTGCGCTATGGTCAGTGTCCTCACTCCCTCCCCTGTTCGTGGACGGCGGTGGGATGGCTACACAGTCCCACGTCACCTCCCATACTAACTATGGACTACGGTGGATGTTCTTCTCTTCACGGTCGTCCATAATTTTTTGCGACTTCCTCGCTACCGTGTGCTAGCCAGTTCTACCAAGGCACCAGCTGCTGTCTCTCTCTCTCTCTCTCTCTCTCTCTCTCTCTCTCTCTCTCTCTCTCTCTCTCTCTCTCTCTCTCTCTCAAAGTCTTTTATCCTTCAATTATGATGACACACCTCTCCCCTTCTGGGGCATCTACTCTTTGATAAAAGTAACTGCATTATCTGTGACGTTCTTTCTCCTCACTCATCGCTGTTTCCTTATGCACTTTCTCTCTCCTTCATACCTTTACGTCTTCGTGTCCTTCTATCTATACTACGGCTATACAAAGGCAGTGTCAACCCATAAGGAAGGAGCATTTCCTATTTTCTCTTCTGACATATCTATTTTCTCTTCTCAGTATCTTGTTCTTCGTCTCCTTCCATTGCCTGCTAATTGGAGTCATTCACCCTGTAGTGGCATCAGTCTGGGATTGTTCTTTGATGACGGCCGTTGGTGCTCAGCATAGCAGACTCAGCTCCACAGCGGGGCACCATGTTGGCACAGCAGCCGTCCGTCCTGCCCGGGCCCCCTTCTGCTTCTGCTGCTGTGCATGGCTTCAACATCGGGCGGCGGCTACTCTGTATCGGAATGCTGCACCACTGGTTAGGTTGGACGGTCGCACCTACCGAACCCGCACCACTGGTTAGGTCAGACGGTTGTACCCACTGAACCTACACCACCACTGGTTAGGTCAGACGGTTGTGCCCACTGAACCTACACCACCACTGGTTAGGTCAGACGGTTGTACCCACTGAACCTACACCACCACTGGTTAGGTCAGATGGTTGTACCCACTGAACCTACACCACCACTGGTTAGGTCAGATGGTTGTACCCACTGAATCTACACCACCACTGGTTAGGTCAGACGGTTGTGCCCAATGAACCTACACCACCACTGTTTAGGTCAGATGGTTGTACATAACTCTCTCCGTTTACTGACGCCGAGCATCTACCGAAGATCAAACCAGGTCAGAGCCAGGTCAGAGCCAGGTCAGGGGCCAGGTTAGAGCCACATGTTTACATAATGTGGTCTAATTCAAGTTCTCATCCACAACATTTAACGAAGCCATGCATCGCCTGCCTCAGGAATCTGGCCATTTTGGTGTTCATGGTGAACAACAGCTTCCCTGGTCAATCATCATACGCTAAAACATATCAGAATACATTTCCTACTTGAACACAGTCTTACTTTTTTTTCGAGGACCTAATGCAGACTGAGCGTATGAAGACTAATAATAAAAATACATATACACTTAACCTTCCTCACATGACAACGAAATTAAAGACAGTCTAGATACACTAATATATAAACACCGTAAGGAAAATGATAAAACGACACTATAAACTTGGGGAAAGACACAGATATCTAACTTCTGGGGACAAGCCTTGTCAAGGGACGAAAATAAATAATCTCTCGCCGTGTCAAGTATTGTGGAATACCTCACACACACACACACACACACACACACACACACACACACACACACACATTTTTCCCCCGCCGCTGTAATTGCATCGGGGCCCTTAAGTATCCAGATGTAATCGACGATAAATTACACACTGAACCTCCCAAGAAGATAATTACCCACCAGCTACCACAGCACAGGACATGGAGTGGGAGGTTTAGGCTGGCTTAGGAGGACGGTCGACTCGACCTGTCGATGCCCCCAAGTGGTCTTGAGGTCTCCCCCTCGCCTTCGTCAGTGGGAGGTTTAGGCTGGCTTAGGAGGACGGTCGACTCGACCTGTCGATGCCTCCAAGTGGTCTTGAGGTCTCTCCCTCGCCTCCGTCTCCAACATCAAGGGTCTCTGAACCACCACGTCTGACCGACATCATACACTCGCTTACACCATCGAGGCCTTTACAGTCGTGTGATCTTAGAAGACGATACCAGGCTGGGTTCACTTACAACAACGACCGTTTTAAAATAATCCCTAATACCAAGACGACATTCTTTCTTCAACGTCGTTTCCATGTACCTAAACTACAGCAGGAGGATTCCTCGAAGAAAATGGTAACCTGGGATAAGATTACTCCATGGATCCCATTGTTACTTAGAACTATGAGGTTGACGACTATCGGAGTTTGGAAAGCTTTGTCATACCCCGGGAGACAAGCCCCGTGTTGAGGCACCTATGCTATGAGTTTCAAGGGTCGCTATCTGTATCGGAGGTGGTTGCATGCGTCTCTTGTTGTCGTCATTATCAACGTAATTGTGTAATTGGGGTCGTAAAAGCCTGTCACTATCCAGGATGTACCTAGTTTGGGTGTGACAAGAAATTGTCACCATTGTGTGTGTGTGTGTGTGTGTGTGTGTGTGTGTGTGTGTGTCATTCACACAACAATGTAAGGACTACTTATATACCTTCAGACATACGCATCTTTACCCTGCCAGACACTGACATCTTCCACACACCCGTTCACGCAGCCCGGGCCGTAGCCCCCACACTCTCTCTCACCCTGTGACTCACTTCATCACTTTGGGTTCATCAGCCGCCAAGTCCACTCCCAGGTAACAAGAGCACTACCCTCCCTCCACGTTCTCCACATTTAGAGTTACATTCATACTGTCCTGTCTCGCCTCCCTGCTGCACTGTACTATCTTACTGATGTTTAACTTTAGTCTCAACTTTCTCCTTTCTCGAATTCATCCAAAGTCTGTCGCACCAGCTTCTGGGTTTCTCTCTGGAGTCTGTGCCAACAGACTCGCGTCATCTGCAAACAGCAACTGATTCGCCTCCCATGCCCACCCAACAACCCCCTCCCGAAGCATATACTGCAGACCCCCGTCCTACCCTCGTTTCTAAGGCCCGTGCATTCATCTCCCTCACCGTCCCGTCTATAAAAACAGGACGATGACATCACACATCCGTGATGGAGATCCACCTTTTCCCGCAACCATCCGCCTTCCTCCCTTTCTCCTCACATATATACCTTACTCTCCTGGTGAAAAAAAAAAGAAAAAAAAACAGTTGCACACATCAACCTCCATTACCCTATATATTTCCAGTACTTTCCCCACTTTCCTGTGGCACTTCACTCTCTTTTCTGTGAGTAATTTCTAACGCGAAACCTCACCTTTAGGGCCATGTAAACATTATCTGTGGCGGGTGCATCGTGTAAGGTACGACGGCGTAGAGAGAGCGAGAGAGGTGAGGTAGCAAGCACTGTATGCCTCAGACAGTCGACGAAGAAGTGCTGGAACGGATCGGACACACGTTGAGGATGATGAGTGAAGAAAGGCTGACGAAGAGGATCTACGTGTCAGAAGAGGGACGACGGAGAGGGAGACCATTAAAGAGATGGGAGAATGGAGCGAAGGAAGGCTGTGGTCTCGAAGACATTCAGGTGGGTTAAAGGCGTTCGACAGAGAAGTGGTGCGCTGTCAGTATCCTGAGCCAGGGTATATGAAGTGGTCAAGGTCTGTGGGGGAAGTGCCGGTAGACGACAGCCTCTGGTTTTAGTGCACTGTACATGACAGCTAGAGTGGGATATGTGCAAATGAGACCGTTTCTCGTTTGTTCCTGACGCTAATCTTATTAAGGCGGAAGAAACAATTGGGTATAAAACATACAAGCTTTTTTTTCTCTAACCTAATTGCCTTTCCTGCCTTAGTGAGGTAACGTTAGGAACATGCAGACAATGTCTTCATTTGCATACACACATACATTCTCTAGCTATCATATATATATATATATATATATATATATATATATATATATATATATATATATATATATATATATATATATAAATATATATAACCTCAAAGCCTATATGAAGAAAAACACTGCATTATAAATCACGACCATAAACTGTTTTTCGCAGACAGTATTAATCTAAACTTGTAGCGATGCTTACTGAAAGGGTCATAGCTATAATGGAAGCTGTTTATAAGAAAAATAATAATACATTCATCTCTTCTTTCATATATGATCTGTTGAATGACTGTTAACGTCTTTATATCCCACAAAAAAGTGCCCTAATTAACCAGTCGCAACTAACTGCAAGTTAATTACTATTATCAACTAGTACAACTTATCAATTATCATTATTCATTACAACTTGCTGGAAGTTAATGACCACTATGTGCCACCATGTCTCGTACACCTGTCACAAGGACATTATTCGGGGGAAGGTGTATTACCCACACCCAAATCCTAACTACACCAGGTGAAGCTGGACTGACCGATGACCGACTCTGAAATCTGGTGGACACTGCAGCAGGAGGTGTGTGAACAGTGATACAAACTATCTAACTTCCCTTAGTTCGTAGGACCCGAACTTCGACTCTGGTGGGGTCGTGGTCGTGCACCGTCTCTATGGCCCTGTAAATTGTAGCATCACCCAGGCACACATAGGCAGTAGTAGTAGTAGTAGTAGTAGTAGTAGTAGTAGTAGTAGTAGTAGTAATAGTAGTAGTATAGTAGTAGTAGTAGTAGTAGTAGTAGTAGTAGTAGTAGTAGTAGTAGTAGTAGTAGTGCCGGAGAGGCTCGATCGACACTTGAGTAAAAATGTTAATGAGAGGAAACGCATCAGACACGCAATGGTATAAAAACACCCGTGCCGCTTGATGGGGGCGGCGGCGGTGGTGGCTGCGGGCGGGCGGGCGGCTCAGTTGGATAAATCTCTTAAGGGTAAGATCAGTGATAATCGCGCAGATTACTCCTGAATAAAGAAAGCCTCATTATCTGCCTTGTCGCACCCCTCGATAACGAACCTTTTCAACTTACGCCAGCGAGAGTCGGAGTGGCTCGCATACCTCAAGGGGTAACACCAAAAGACTTTGGCTTCTTCGTCCGATCGGCAACATCACCCCCTGAGTCTTCTTAAGGCAAACATCGCTGATCTGTGGGTTGAGGACGGCGAATCCGTGTTGGCGAGGAGGGTAATCAGAGAGCAGTTCCAGAGGTCTAACCCTAAACGCTTAATGACAGCCTAGGCCGGTAATTGTGCCCACTGCAACCACAGAAATGCCTTATGAATCAAAGAGCGGAGGGGGTGCTGGTTAGCCGGCGCCCTCGTACGTATAATGAGCAGCCAATGAGAACTGAATCCCAGAAACTCCCTCACTCGGGGAGGAAAGGTCGGAATGAAGATGATCCCCGACCACGTAGCGTGTTAGGCTGCCACTATGAACAGTGGCTCCAGGGGAAGGAGGAGGAGCAGGAGGAGGAGGAGGAGGAGGAGGAGGAGGAGAGAGAAAAGTGGGGATAAGTAAAGAAAAATCTTCTGAACTACAGATGAAATACAGATTAGAACTACTGTACAACTGCCTGTTCCTGGCGCTGCATCGCTCAGGCGGGAAACGATGAAAGGCGCATGAGATGAACAAAAAAAAAAAAAATAAGCTAATACCGAAAGTAATATTGAAATACCGAAAATATTAAAAGAAAATAAATTATCTAATTCCTCTCTCGACTTGCCAACACACTGACAGAAAACAACTGTAACAGTGTTGTACTAATACAGGAGTAGTGAGTGACTCGCGTGCTAATACAGTAGTGGAGCTGCTGTAAAAAAATGTTTCAGCTCAACATGACCAGTGACCTCAAGTAAAGTGAACGAGTAAAACGCACTTTTATAAGTGTGGAAGTTCAAGTCTCACTTTAACACACTAAGCAAGGGTTGATGACGTGTGTGTGTGTGTGTGTGTGTGTGTGTGTGTGTGTGTGTGTGTGTGTGTGTGTGTTCACAGCCGGAATGAACCCACTGGAACTGTAGTAATGACGATAGACAGACAAACGGAAACATGGAGGAAGAGATAGATGGAGTTCTATTATCTACATCTACGATCTCGTTTGAGCGAAGTTATGGGTAATCGAAGCGTGCTCGGGTCAACAAAGGGCCAGTCATTCCATGAACCTCCTCCTTGATGGGCGACCGACGGTTCAAATTTGGGCAGGATTTACAACCTTAGGGTTGGGATGAGCCTCGGGGTGTAGTGGAGGAGGGGGGCGAAGGCGCGATTCCTTGCAATGGCGTGCTGGTGGGTGCAAGGCACCGCCGTGGGCGTGGAAAACCTTTAAGGTGCGTGGGCGTGTGTGTTGAGGGCTATGTTGTCTATATGTGGGGTGTGGATTTCGGGGCGTGGAGGGTTGTGTGGGCTTGCGTTACGGAGGCGTGACGGGTTGTTGTATTCCTGTGCGGGCGTGGGTTACGGGGCGTGACGGGTTGTAACATACCTGCGTGGGCGTGGGTTACGGGGCGTGACGGGTTGTAACATTCCTGCGTGGGCGTGGGTTACGGGGCGTGGCGGGTTGTAACATTCCTGCGTGGGCGTGGGTTACGGGGCGTGGCGGGTTGTAACATTCCTGCGTGGGCGTGGGTTACGGGGCGTGGCGGGTTGTCGTATTCCTGTGCGGGCTAACCATTCCTATGTGGGTGTGGGTGACGGCCACAGTAACCCTGGACACCACAGTAGCGTTCGATATGAACGGGAGTTCCCGTTACCATTTTCATGCCTCCCTCCTTTTGTGTGTGTGTGTGTGTGTGTGTGTGTGTGTGTGTGTGTGTGTGTGTGTGTGTGTGTGTGTGAGGAGCAGCTCACTGTGTCTGTCTGCCTTTGTTCCATTATTTATCATGGCTGCTGGTGATGTGACGGCAATCCTGGGCTCAATAACGAGCCCGCGTTCGACTCCTCTGTTGCAGGAGGCGTCCAGTCACGTCAGAGATTGGGGGAGGGGGAAAGACAGGGGTATGGGTGAGGCAGGAGGGAGGGGGAGGACGCTGGCTAGGCTAAGAGAGGAGACTTGGCGAGTGGCAACACTGGGTTCCCCCCCATCACCACTGGCGTGACCCATTGCTGATGAGAGAAAATATTTCATTAAAAAATCTCTCTCTCTCTCTCTCTCTCTCTCTCTCTCTCTCTCTCTCTCTCTCTCTCTCTCTCTCTCTCTCTCTCTCTCGCTCTCTCTCTCTCTCTCTCTCTCTCTCTCTCTCTCTCTACTCCTACCACATCATTGATCCACAAGTTCCTGTTCTCCTCCTCCGCTATCTCAAACAGGCTCGTTAGGGACCCAGTGGTCTGCTGTTGCTGCTTTAGTTGTATTACTGAGCACGACGGTGCGACCCTTTAGTGCACGACGCTGTGACCCATGTGCACGACGGTGCGACCCATGTGCACGACGGTGCGACCCTTGTGCACGATGGTGCGACCCTTGGGTATGATGGTCTGGCCTCTGACCTGACCCTTAAGGTGTGTGAACAGTCAGTACTGTCAACAGATACATGTTTTTTCGTATATATGTGACTAAATTTGCGTGTAACTAACCCACACGCGTGCATGCGCACACACTTTCTCGAACTACTTTCGTGTGTGTGTGTGTGTGTGTGTGTTTTACTATATGTTACGGGGAGAGAGTTTTACCCTTGTGTTGCCCCGTCTCTTAACCTTGTATGTGTCCACCATGTCTTTACTCCTATTTCTGCACACACACACACACACACACACACACACACACACACACACACACACACACACCAGCCTGGGTCCAGCACCCACCCATTTATCGACCAGCCCCTGGGGAGGATGAACACGTGGTTTGGGTATAGAACAACTCTCAAGCCCATGATTCGAACCCATGCGGGTCCGACCCCAAGCAGGCCCGGGGTGACTCATGGTCGGTAACGCTAACCACTATATCACGATGGCCCGTGTGTGTGTGTGTGTGTGTGTGTGTGTGTGTGTGTGTGTGTGTGTGTGTGTTTTGCGGTCTATGCAAAGTGTCTTACATGAGACAGTACTGCGAACTCTAAATATCATACACAAACAGACATGCAAACGCACTTAAACACACGCATCCAAACACAGAATCACACAGTTGTAGAGTATAATAAGCGAGTGAATAGCCACAATTACGTAAAATAAATAGCCGAGCGTGCACGAGACTCCCCCCCCTTCTGTCTGATGACTCGGGGGGGGGTTGGAGGGAGGGGAAAATCAGAGCGAACTCGTCCAGCCAATTAACATCAAATATCATCATTTGGATTGTAATTACCTGCTCGAGTATTCCACACCGGGTTCACATGTTATGTGGCTATGGTAAGATGGCGGTGGTGACGAGGGAGGGAGAGAGGGAGGGAGGGAGGGAAGGAGGGAGAGAGGGAGGAAGGGAGAGAGGGAGGGGATAGTGATGATGGAGGATGACCGTCCCTATACGAGGGAGGGAGGGTCAGTGCTCGATCGCCACTGTGGGGTGTGTACGGTTCCCGTGGGAGGAGATATTACGGAGTGCGCGTATGTTCCCGTGGTCATCACTGCCTCCTATGGGCAGGCAGGGTTGTAGACGGCTGCCTCTACAACACCATCACTCCTCCCCCATCATCATGATGACTTCCCCTCCCTACTGTTACCATCCCTCTTCCTCCCCCACTATCGTCATCCATCCTCCCCATCACCATGATCGCCTCTCCGCCCCTACAACCCTCCTCTCCTACCATCATTACCACCCCTGCTCCACGCCTTCATCATCACCACTCTTCCTCCCCAACCATCATCGCTACCCTTCCTCCCGAACCATCATCGCTACCCTTCCTCCCCAACCATCATCGCTACCTTTCCTCCCCCACCATCATCGCTACCCTTCCTCCCCAACCATCATCGCTACCCTTCCTCCCCCACCCCCACCACAAGAGCACCAGCTAGGAAGTGGCTGAAACATTAATGCGCCTGGCAGCAGCAGCAGCAGCAGCCAATGGAGGAAGTGTGAGGCGCAGCGGTTAATAGTGGACTGTGTGAAGGCTGGCTCCTGGGGACTGGAGGGTTGGTGAGAGACGTGGGTGGAGGGGAAGTGGTGAGGGAGGGGAAGGTGAGAGCAGGAGAGGGAGGGGAAGGTGAGAACAGGAGAGGGAGGGGAAGGTGAGAGCAGGAGAGAGAGGGGAAGGTGAGAGCAGGAGAGAGACGGGAGAGAGAGAGAGAAAGAGAATAATAAGGCAAGTTGCGACCCTGGAAACATAATGGATAAAGGAAGATGAAAGAAGGGAAGACAATAGAGTTCAGTGAGAGATGAAAACGAGAAAACGAAAAGAAAAGAAAGGAAGGAGACAGAACACAAAAGCAAAAATAACCTGCTGGCAACCATACAAACGACAACAATGACACAGAATGAGACAGACTAAAAAAAAAAAAGTTGAAACAACGTCCGGCCACAGGTAGACATGGTACTCCTGGTGGTAGCAAACGTGATGGTACTCCTCCAACACTCACTGTGGCGCGAGCAGCAGAGACGACCCACCCGGCCATACCAACCCTACCTGCACCAGGGTCAACACTGGCCCAAGTGAGGGCGCAGAGTCAGGGCTTCGCTTGAGATAACGACCCCGGGGATCACCTGCGGTACGACCCCGGGGTTTACCTATAGTGCGACCCCGGGGCTCACCTATGGTACGACCCTGAGGCAAGCCTGTGACACGACCCCCGGGGCTCACCTGTGGTAAGACCCGTGGGCTTATCTGCGGCACGACCCCGGGGCTCACCTATGGTGCGACCCCGGGGTTCACCTATAGTGCGACCCCGGGGTTCACCTACAGTGCGACCCCGGGGTTCACCTATGGTGCGACCCCGGGAGTCACTTATGGCACGACCCCGGGGCTCGTGAAGCAGACCAACCCACTCACCAGAGACCCTCCCATTCCACAGCCTTCAATGATATGCCTCATACGTCGGCTCGCTACCCTATTAACCTCTCCACCACTTCCACTGCACTACTGTCTACCCCCCTCACATCCTCACCTCCTACATCGTCATCACCCCTCCACAACAGCCTCTCCGTCACCACCACCCATACATCTCTATCACCCCCTCCCTAACCCCCACTCCTCCCAACCTTAAACCACCATCACCTTCCCATTTAATCTCTCAACGTCCTCCATTCCCCACAACATCAGAATTATCACCATCGCTTAGTGCACTTCTTCCATCATTATCTCCACCATCAAATCCCTCATCGTTCTCTCCATCCCTCTCAACGCATCCAGCACCAGTCATCAGTCACCACCCCCATCACCCCTTCAATCACCTCCACCATCTTCACCACCTCCTCCATCACCATAACCATCATCTCCCCCCATCATCTCTAGCATCGCCATTGCCTCTACCACCGTCTCCATCACCTCCTCCATCATGTCTAATCTCTCCATCACCTCTACCACCGTCTCCATCACCTCCTCCATCATCTCTAATCTCTCCATCACCTCTAACCACCGTTTGCGTGTCTCCACCACCTTGACTATCACCTATTGACAACCCTCCACCATCTCCACCATTTGCTCCATCACCTCCTACGCGCCTCGCTAACATCCCCCGCCCCCCTCACCTTCACCATAACCTCCAACATTTTACCATCACCACCTACACTACTAACATCTACCATCTAACGCGTTTCGATCATGCCCAACAGGTCCTCCGTCTTCCTCCAACACCCCTTCCACCAACACGACTCCTCCAACAGCGGCTGGTGTCGGGCGGAAGCTGACGGTCGTATAGACGGGACCCTCTACACCCTGAGTTGGGCTACCAGCTCACCTGTTAAGGAGCACACAAGGCAAACTCACCCCCCCCCCAGCCCTGCCCCGCACCCCCCCCCCCCCCACACGACCTTTAACGACGAGGTAATTAACTCCAGTAGCAATACGGCCGTTGGTTAAGAAGGGTCTCTCTCTCTCCATCACCACCTCGTATCACCCTGCATCATAATGTCATGATTTCAATGCAGACTGGGTTTCACAAACCGGATTCCACATTGTAGCGCGTGGATGGTTTAAGAGCTGTGATGCGCCCCGGCCCAGGTGTGTGTGGGCGGGGCAGGGTTTGCTGATGGTTCTTCAGGGGTGGAGGGGCAAGGGTGTCCTGGAATGGTAAGGATAGGAGAGGGAAGGAGATGGGGAGCAGAGGAGAGGGTTAAGTAGGAGGGAGGATGACCGTCCAGGAGAGGAGGGAGGGAGGTGGGTGGGTGTTGGTGGGCGTAGGGTGCAGATGTGTCAGGGGCGATGCCATGGTAGCAGTAGCAGGAGCTAGCAATTATCAGCGAGTCAGATAAGGACGGCGTTGGGAAGTGATCAGTGTGTGTGTGTATAGCTTCTCCCACCTGGCGGGGGTGGGACAGGCAACCACGGATGATGGGAGGAGGGGAGAGAGGAGAGGGGGATGATAGCTGGAAGGGTGCGAGATGACTGGTGAGGTGCGTCCCATCAACTGCAGCCCGTATACCAACCCTCGAGAGACCCCGGCGGGGAAATCTACGGGGTCATTTCGCCGCGTGGATCGTCGACAGTCCTGTAATCTTACCATAGATGATTCCTCACTGTCCAACCTCTCGTTCCAGCGATTGTGTAAACTGGCGTCTATGTCCTCCCACCACTTGGCCGTTCAGCCCTCTCTCACGGCCAAGGTGAGAGGGATTCTTGAATCGCCGTCGCTTAAAGTCAATGACTGTCGATCTAAAAAAACAACCCCGGCAGACGTTTCCTCAAAGTGCTGAGGACGTTATCAGTGTTGCTGTGGCTCTCTCGAGTACGAGGGGCGAGAGCCTCGCCTCCATCACCAGCAGCGAGAGGGACGAGACGACGAGAGTGGGTTTTAGGGGCACAATTAGTACTACAGGACGGCCACAGAAGGATAGTGTAGATATTCCTGCAGTTGAGAGAGAGAGAGAGAGAGAGAGAGAGAGAGAGAGAGAGAGAGAGAGAGAGAGAGAGAGAGAGAGAGAGAGAGAGAGAGAGAGAGAGAGAGCCACCAGTCGGCCCCGCCAGGTGAGCTGCGCCCCAGACCCAGTGATTATAATCACGCTTAATGGCCTCGACCTGCCCCTCCCATGGTGCCTTCCACTGGGGAGTATAATCATCACCGGATTGATTAATCTACCCGGCCGTCCTCTGGGAGACGAGACCTGGCAATGACACTCTTCACTGTGATGCCATCATGTTGGGGGACACAACCAACGAGGCTGGTCAGTCCGTCCTGCCCTCTACTGGCTGGGATGCAAAACTCTTCCATTCGTCACTGCGACGCCATCTATTGGATGAAAACACTGATAGTGTAACCATTAACATCAAGTTTACTCTAGGTAATTAGTCTTTAAACTTGGCTCTCATTATGAAGGCGCCTTCTTAAGACGATAATTTAACCCTTTGAGTACTCTGTGGCTGAACGTATATCATAGTGTGTTCTCCAACCATCCTTTCCTATAGAATGTCCATGTCAGTATACTCTAGACCCGTACTACATGCTCTTTTTCTTCATAGTTATATTCCTGTCAGATGGAAAGCAGGAGGGAGAGCTGGTTGGGGTGGGGACGAGCCACATCCACTATCATTCTGTCTCCATCTTCATACGTCAGGAATCTAAGTCCATATTACTATCATCCAACACATACCTTCGTGCCGAACCTACAGGTCTTCTGTTATCTACTGTTCCCATCCACTCCCAGAGTACTCGTTTATCTCGATCTTAAAATTCTGTTCTTTATGATCATTTTCGTACTTTTCTAAGAAAAAAATAAATATTTTGACTCTTCCTTCCATAACGATGCATATTTATCTGCGGAGCCTTAACATCTCTCATCCCTTTCCTTCCTTGCGTAGTTCACGTATTTTCATCATGTTCCTTCTGCCAAGCACACCCACCTGCTCTCTACCCTGGGTGGGCGTGGCTTGGTAGTAGAGGGGTATCATGCCTCGTCATGAGGGGCGGGGCCTAATAATAGGAGGTAGAAGCTAGGTACGAAAGCAGGGGGTGTTGGGGATGGGTGGGTAGCAAAGTGAGGAGGGGCCTTTGCAGTGTGGGGAGGGGCCTATCAAGCGAAGGGAGGAGCCTAAGACCTAAGGGGCATGGCCTGGCAGCTAGGAACGTGGCTGGGTAGTAAGGTGACAGGCGAGGCCTGGCAGTAAAGGGTAGAGCCTTATAGAAAGGGTCGGAGCCTAGCAATAAGGGAAGGATCGTAGCAGTAAGGGGCAGGACCTAGCTATAATGGGCAGGACCTAGCTGTAATGGGCATGACCTAGCTGTAATGGGCATTACCTAGCGGAGCCCGTACGTCGCACGTACCACGTACCATCTTAGGGCAAACCCCAGCGAGAGTACCTGCCAACGCTGTGGACGCGCCTCCCACCTCCTCGCTCCTCGGTGACACCTGCGCCACCCTCACCTCACTACTGCCAACGGAGGGGGGAGGAGTGACTGGTACCACCACCACCTGGGTGTCGTGCAAGACCGACACAGGCCTGCTACTGTACAGTTCGTTTAACGCCTTGACAGTAATCACCACCAGGCCGCTTGTGGAGCATAAACTCAGTAACATATGAATGTTCTGAAATACATCACAACCGTTTGGTACATATCGGGTATACTAAAGGTCAAGAACTATCTAAAAAAAAAATAAAGTTAAATGTGTAATTACGTTTTTCTTCAAACACTTCAATGCACACGGTACACACGGTGTTTTTTTTAAGCGCTCTGATTTCTAGCATTTTTGGTACCTCCTTCTTTATCAACAGATTATTTGAAAATAAAATGGTTCAGAAATAAAAAAGTATGTGGAAAAAAAGGAGAGTCATATAATGTTAACAGCCATAAGTTCTTAGGATTTTCCTACGAACAGTCAAGGAAATGACACGAGCAGGTCAACATACAAGGCATTCATGTAATTACTGTAGTTCGTCATAACTACCTAAAGGAATCAGTATATCACTATCTTCGTATCAATGTAACAACAGGAGGCTGGAGAGACCAGTGTTTTATTGCAGTTATTGAAGGGAAAAAAATAAATAGTACTTTAAAAGGAAAAAAGAAAATAGTACTTTAAAGGGAAAAAACTGAATAGTACTTTAAAGGGGAAAAATTGAATAGTACTTTAAAGGGAAAAAATTAAACAGTACTTTAAAGGGAAAAATAATATATTTTCGGGAGTGGTTATATGCACATGTGTGTCACGTCCTCTCCCTCTGTCTCTCTCCCCTTAACCATTCCCCTCTCTCCCTCTCCTCCTCCTCTAACCATTCCCCCCTCTCTCCCCTCCACTCTGTCGCCGTCCACTCGGCCCTCCATCCCTCCCTCTCCACCTCAATGGCTCTTAAGGTAATAACTTGTCTGTTTGCTTCCGTCACAACAGCTACTGGACGTGACACGTATTCAGGCGGGGTTGTAAGATTATGGGGTTGTTTGTAAGTGTTAAGGGTTAGCTATAAGGGTGTGGAGTAGAGCTGAGCGTGTTGGGGTGAGGTTGCGAGGTGTGGAGATACAATTAGGGGCACTGGGGTTTATCCCCGTGGTCGGAATGAGATTCTGAGGTTATAGGAATCGGTTGCTGGGTTGGTTCGTGAGGTCTTCGTGGGGGTTGTTGTGATCATGGTGGGGTTATGGGAGTCGAGGTGGAGTTGCATGGGCTAGGATGGGGTGGAAGGAGCACGAATTGGGAAAAGGAGTGAGGTTGTTGGAATGAAGTGTGAAGATCCGTGTTTTAAGAGGCTGGATGGGGTTATGGGGTTTAGACTGACGATATGTTATTATGGGATGGGGTAGTGAGGGTTGGGGTGAGGTTACATGAGGTTAAGACAGAGCTGTAGGAATGGGGTTTGCATACGCATGTGTTAAGATGGCTTGTATGGGTCTATAAGAGGTTATGAGGGTTAGAAATAAGTTGTGAGAAAGAAGGGGGTTGTGAGAACACTTGAACCTTACTAAACATTCTCAAGATACATATATATACCTACGTACACAAATACATATATACGCACACGAGCCAATACGAGTGTAAAACTCTCTCCCCGTGACACATGAACAGTAATCACATTTATGTAGACATACACACATCAATACACATACGCACACAGAAACACGTATACTCCCCACGTTGTAACAACAGATGTAGCGGAGAAACACACTTTCCATTCTTGCTGAGCAATCCTTCAACGACTCCCACACACCCAGCAGTACTCTCCAGCACGTGTCAATAAACAACACGTCACGCAAGACACGCGCGCATGGCACAAAACCCAAAGGGGGAAAAAAAAGAGAAGATTGCCAATGACAACATGACAATGTATTTCCCGAACACAAAACTTCGAATTGGCTATGATTACTACCTGACAGACCGTGACAATACTGGTGTCCTGGGTGTACCTGTGTTGGGTATAGACACAGAAGCTGTAGCGACAGCTCGAGGTACAGATGGTAATGCCAGAGAAGGGTGTAGCCACACCTGGTGTGGCCACAGGGTATACTGCCACGAAGGATATAGCCACAGGAAGTGTAGGCATAGATGAAGAAGACACAGAAGGGTGTAGCCACAGGTATAGCCACAGACGGGGCGTAGCAACAGATACAGCAACAGGGGACCTCACAGATGCTGAGGGAACGGAAGGGTGTAGCCAAAGATGGCCAAGCTACAGACGGGGGTGAAGCGAAAGAAGATTCTTGCCACCAGGCCAAAAGCTGTCTAACCACTTTCGGGTGGCGTTACCCATGACCAAAGTCGCCTCGATCCCCACACCAACATATCACGAATGTTACTGACTGCGCAAGAAAGGAACATTCAAACGTCCAAGATACGGCGAAGTGCGTCTATTTTTACACGTTATCTTTCCGTCTTTCAGGATTCTTGTTGAGTGAGGCAGCTGTATCATCCCCAGCTAACGACAGATGAGTCCCTGACGCCACCCAGTTTATATCATACCAATCCAAAGACCTATGTGGACACTACTACTCAAGACTAATTTCTCCTCTCCACAGTAGACAAGATCGTAAACGCGGAGGCTTCTCAAGAATCCCTTGGAGACATTCCGTGCACCACCATCGTCTGCCGTATACCACTGGCTGGACAACCCTCCTCCAGACGGTGTGGCCGAAGATGTAGCCATTATCCTAAGATGCAAATTAAATCCTTCCGTACCAAAGCAGAATACTTAAATAAATGCTGCCAATATATATATATATATATATATATATATATATATATATATATATTTTTTTTTTTTTTTTTTTTTTTTTTTTTATACTTTGTCGCTGTCTCCCGCGTTTGCGAGGTAGCGCAAGGAAACAGACGAAAGAAATGGCCCAACCCCCCCCCCCCCCATACACATGTACATACACACGTCCACACACGCAAATATACATACCTACACAGCTTTCCATGGTTTACCCCAGACGCTTCACATGCCTTGCTTCAATCCACTGACAGCACGTCAACCCCTGTATACCACATGACTCCAATTCACTCTATTTCTTGCCCTCCTTTCACCCTCCTGCATGTTCAGGCCCCGATCACACAAAATCTTTTTCACTCCATCTTTCCACCTCCAATTTGGTCTCCCTCTTCTCCTCGTTCCCTCCACCTCCGACACATATATCCTCTTGGTCAATCTCTCCTCACTCATTCTCTCCATGTGCCCAAACCATTTCAAAACACCCTCTTCTGCTCTCTCAACCACGCTCATTTTATTTCCACACATCTCTCTTACCCTTACGTTACTTACTCGATCAAACCACCTCACACCACACATTGTCCTCAAACATCTCATTTCCAGCACATCCATCCTCCTGCGCACATCTCTATCCATAGCCCACGCCTCGCAACCATACAACATTGTTGGAACCACTATTCCCTCAAACATACCCATTTTTGCTTTCCGAGATAATGTTCTCGACTTCCACACATTTTTCAAGGCTCCCAAAATTTTCGCCCCCTCCCCCACCCTATGATCCACTTCCGCTTCCATGGTTCCATCCGCTGACAGATCCACTCCCAGATATCTAAAACACTTCACTTCCTCCAGTTTTTCTCCATTCAAACTCACCTCCCAATTGACTTGACCCTCACCCCTACTGTACCTAATAACCTTGCTCTTATTCACATTTACTCTCAACTTTCTTCTTCCACACACTTTACCAAACTCAGTCACCAGCTTCTGCAGTTTCTCACATGAATCAGCCACCAGCGCTGTATCATCAGCGAACAACAACTGACTCACTTCCCAAGCTCTCTCATCCCCAACAGACTTCATACTTGCCCCTCTTTCCAGGACTCTTGCATTTACCTCCCTTACAACCCCATCCATAAACAAATTAAACAACCATGGAGACATCACACACCCCTGCCGCAAACCTACATTCACTGAGAACCAATCACTTTCCTCTCTTCCTACACGTACACATGCCTTACATCCTCGATAAAAACTTTTCACTGCTTCTAACAACTTGCCTCCCACACCATATATTCTTAATACCTTCCACAGAGCAACTCTATCAACTCTATCATATGCCTTCTCCAGATCCATAAATGCTACATACAAATCCATTTGCTTTTCTAAGTATTTCTCACATACATTCTTCAAAGCAAACACCTGATCCACACATCCTCTACCACTTCTGAAACCGCACTGCTCTTCCCCAATCTGATGCTCTGTACATGCCTTCACCCTCTCAATCAATACCCTCCCATATAATTTACCAGGAATACTCAACAAACTTATACCTCTGTAATTTGAGCACTCACTCTTATCCCCTTTGCCTTTGTACAATGGCACTATGCACGCATTCCGCCAATCCTCAGGCACCTCACCATGAGTCATACATACATTAAATAACCTTACCAACCAGTCAACAATACAGTCACCCCCTTTCTTAATAAATTCCACTGCAATACCATCCAAACCTGCTGCCTTGCCGGCTTTCATCTTCCGCAAAGCTTTTACTACCTCTTCTCTGTTTACCAACTCATTTTCCCTAACCCTCTCACTTTGCACACCACCTCGACCAAAACACCCTATATCTGCCACTCTGTCATCAGACACATTCAACAAACCTTCAAAATACTCATTCCATCTCCTTCTCACATCACCGCTACTTGTTATCACCTCCCCATTTACGCCCTTCACTGAAGTTCCCATTTGCTCCCTTGTCTTACGCACCCTATTTACCTCCTTCCAGAACATCTTTTTATTCTCCCTAAAATTTACTGATAGTCTCTCACCCCAACTCTCATTTGCCCTTTTTTTCACCTCTTGCACCTTTCTCTTGACCTCCTGTCTCTTTCTTTTATACTTCTCCCACTCAATTGCATTTTTTCCCTGCAAAAATCGTCCAAATGCCTCTCTCTTCTCTTTCACTAATACTCTTACTTCTTCATCCCACCACTCACTACCCTTTCTAAACAGCCCACCTCCCACTCTTCTCATGCCACAAGCATCTTTTGCGCAATCCATCACTGATTCCCTAAATACATCCCATTCCTCCCCCACTCCCCTTACTTCCATTGTTCTCACCTTTTTCCATTCTGTACACAGTCTCTCCTGGTACTTCCCCACACAGGTCTCCTTCCCAAGCTCACTTACTCTCACCACCTTCTTTACCCCAACATTCACTCCTCTTTTCTGAAAACCCATACTAATCTTCACCTTAGCCTCCACAAGATAATGATCAGACATCCCTCCAGTTGCACCTCTCAGCACATTAACATCCAAAAGTCTCTCTTTCGCACGCCTGTCAATTAACACGTAATCCAATAACGCTCTCTGGCCATCTCTCCTACTTACATAAGTATACTTATGTATATCTCGCTTTTTAAACCAGGTATTCCCAATCATCAGTCCTTTTTCAGCACATAAATCTACAAGCTCTTCACCATTTCCATTTACAACACTGAACACCCCATGCATACCAATTATTCCCTCAACTGCCACATTACTCACCTTTGCATTCAAATCACCCATCACTATAACCCGGTCTCGTGCATCAAAACCGCTAACACACTCATTTAGCTGCTCCCAAAACACTTGCCTCTCATGATCTTTCTTCTCATGCCCAGGTGCATATGCACCAATAATCACCCACCTCTCTCCATCAACTTTCAATTTTACCCATATTAATCGAGAATTTACTTTCTTACATTCTATCACATACTCCCACAACTCCTGTTTCAGGAGTATTGCTACTCCTTCCCTTGCTCTTGTCCTCTCACTAACCCCTGACTTCACTCCCCAGACATTTCCAAACCACTCTTCCCCTTTACCCTTGAGCTTCGTTTCACTCAGAGCCAAAACATCCAGGTTCCTTTCCTCAAACATACTACCTATCTCTCCTTTTTTCACATCTTGGTTACATCCACACACATTTAGGCACCCCACTCTGAGCCTTCGAGGAGGATGATCACTCCCCGCGTGACTCCTTCTGTACAGCCAAGGTGATGTATGGGTGAGAGCGTATGGCGCATGGAGACACAACAGCCCATGTGGTGGCTTCCATGTGCCATTGTTGTCTGGGTCTTGTATATTGACGTGACAATCAATGACAACGACTCCTGTTTAGCGCAGGAGGTGCTGGGTGGTGGAGGGGAAGGGAGATGACTATGAAACGGTGGAGGCTGTAACAAAAGAGCTGTAACAGGATAAAGGGAGGAGGGGAGAGAGGGAGGGAGGCAGGGTTACAGACGGTAAAATGGGATGGGAGAGGGGGTTGATGATGGTGGGTAGTGCATGGGAAAGCGGCTGCAACCTGGTGATGGTCAGTGTCTGGGCGCTGCAACACGGAAGGCTGGTTGATTAAGAGGTAGGATGGGGGTCATCACGAAGGCTCATGGCACATGAAGTGAAGTTTACAGTAAATATATAACATCGGAAACATGAATTCAACGAAATACCCGATCGTCCCACCTCTGATGCAAGCGAGACGGCTCTCCGAAATATAGATGAAGGGGGGAGGTATGTATGGCCTCCCGTGGTTGGCCTATATAGGGAAAACAGTTGGTCTCCAAGACAGTCATGTGTACTACCCTCCGCAACAGATCATCATGGCCGGGACGGACATGTCTCGCTCCCGTTGCTAGCGACACAGCAGTTAATAGTTAAGTTATTCGAGGTTATTTAACTCCCTAGCCTGCCGTTAGTGATATACTGAGCGCCAGCTGGAGGATGCTACTTTGAGTGATATAAGAATGCTTCCCTTCCTTGGCAGCAGGTGGAGGGCGTTACTGTGTGGGAGAATACAAGGATGTTTACTGGATCTCTGCCTCTCCCTCATCACCATTTTGCTCTCAATATCCATCCATCTCACTCGTCTCATTCGTCGTCTTCTATTCTCTACAATTTACATCCACGTTTTAGCTGTTTTCATTTTCCTTTCCAACTCTCGTCCACTTTCCAGTCTCCCCCAAACTTGCGGTAAATTCCTGCCGTGTCTGCAGCATTCGAATCATTTTCGTTCAACCTCTGCTTTCATCCAATCCAAATTCATCACCCTCTTCCCTTTACTCTACCTCCTACTAATCCTTCCACCCTTTCCTGCATCTCCCCATTCAATCTTTCCCTTTTAATCATCTTAACCTACCCTTTCCCCTATTTTCTATGCCTTTTCCATTCTTCCTCCTCTTCTTCCTCCTCTTCCTTCTCCTCCTCTTCTGGTCGCGGTGTCGTCCACAGGGGGAAGAAGAAGAGGTGATGGTGTGGGGTGAGGAGGACTGGGCGCCGCCACCACCAACAGGAAGGTCTTCTTCCTGCGTTGCCGTTTGGAAGGGTCGGCCTGTGTCAAGGATGACCGTCCTCATGAGCGACCGGTATCAAGGACGACCAATGTCAAGGACGACCGTTGTCAAGGACGGCCAAGGGCGACCATTGCTCTGGGTGGCTAGTGTCAACATGCACCATTGCTGTGACACTTGCTGGAACCGTCAACAGTCAACGGATGACACCTGCCGCTACGGATGACACACACCAGTTGCAACAGACAACACCAGCTCTGCTTCACCAAGACGTGAATAATTCACTCAAATGAGTCTTTACTGACTAGTCCCGGGGAGGGAAAGGGTTGGAGGGAAGAGGAGGGAAGGGGGAGGGACGAATGATGAGGCAGGAGGATTAAGAAGGGAGAAGCGTGAGGAGGGAGGAGTGGGAAGAGAGAACAAGGCAGAGGGAGGAAGGGAGGGAGGGAGGGTGTGGGAGAGTGGGTGGGTGGGAAGCCCAGGATGCAGTGATGATGATAACACGAAAATGATATTATTGTCCGAAAGACGACAAGGGTGTGAGGGAGTGAGGGAGACCGAGAGAGGGTGGGAGTGTGGCTGGTAGGGAAGGGGGGGGGTTAGAAGGAGGAGGAGGAGGAGGAGGAGGAGGAGGAGGAGGAGGAGGAGGAGGAGGAGGGAGGAGGAGGAGGAGGAGGAGCGGAGTCAGCAAGAACAGGTCAAGAAGCCGAGGGTGAGAACATAGGAGGTCTGGGAGAGGATGGTGGGAAGGAGAGAGAGGGAGTCAATAGCTAGGACATGTATAATCCCGAGATGAAGGAGAGGGAGGATGAGATGGATGGATGAAGAGAGAGAGAGAGAGAGAGAGAGAGAGAGAGAGAGAGAGAGAGAGAGAGAGAGAGAGAGAGAGAGAGAGAGAGAGAGAGAGAGAGAGAGGGGGGGGGGGGCAAGAGGAACAGAGAAAGAGCGATAGAGGAATGGGAAGGAAAGAGATGGGATGGAAAGAGGAAGGAAAGGTGGGAAGGATCAATGAATAGGTGGACAGCAGAAGGGAGGTAAGGGGTAGAATGAAGGGATAGAGAGAACAGATGGATGGAGGAGGCAGGAAGAGAAGAAGGAAGGGTGGATGAGTGGAGAGGGGGAAAGGGAGGAAGGAATGGGTAAGGAGGCATGAAAGAGGAACTAGTGCCGGGGTTTTGGCGGAGGAACAGGACCAACCAAGACCACTGTCGAGTGCAAGAACACGTCACACTGATGTTAACATCCGCACAGGGTTGACTGGATTCCAGGGACATTTTCCCTCATTATCATTATTATCTTTATCATCATTATTAGAAGCAGTAGCAGTGGGAGTATTATCATATTTCTTATTATCAATATCATTATGGACAGCGGAGTGCCTCAGGGCTATCATCTCTCCTGCGTTCTTCCTCCTTCTTATCAACAGTTTCCTTTCTTCTCGAGATAGCCAAATACGCACACACCTGAGGCCCCCAAACCATTCCTCCACTTCAATCAAATCTTCTCCGTCTTCCCCTTCTCGATCTACATTTCGTCTCGTCAAAACTACCTCCATAAACTTCAGATCTGAACGGGATTTCCCAGAAGGGAAGGGCCCGACAGGGTTAAGCTCAGTGCCTTTAGTCTAAAACTTTCCTTCACCTCCTCCCACCACTTCTCTCCCCGCGGTCCCTCACAACCTTCCCATCTCCTTCCCAAGGCCCCATGGATCTAACAAACAGCACAATAAAGATGAATGATTTTACGTCAACATCCTATCTACCTTGGAAACTCAGCCTTAAACAACGAGCAGTCTGCCTTTACGAAACCTAGACCTCTGTTAAGGGGCTGGTCATTCTTCTCCTCTGTACAACTGCACCAATAATTGCAAAGGACTGATTCGCTGTCCTTTCTGGGGAACTTCTAACTCTCCATATTTGACCGAGTCGAGTCCAAAGCAATTCCAGTTATCACGTCCCCCAATCTAACCTCAAACTGACCTACTTGTCCTTAGCCGCAATGTCGATTCTTCCTCTCTCTTATATACATATTACTTAGGCTTCTGCTCCTGATGACTGGCTGCTTCTGTGCCATTAGCTAAACCACGTCATACTGGGCAAGCCACTGCCTCACAAGCTCAAAGTGTGGCCGCTGGCAACTCAACGGTGGACCATCATGGTGTCTGTTTCTTTCCCTACACCGCTAAGCTTTGGGACGCTTTATCCTCTCTTGTCTTTCGTACCACCTACGACGTTCCCCAGTCTAAAAGCCAGGGTTTCCACTTCCTCCAAAGCTTTCAGGATATTTCCTCGATGGGAACTTTTTTTTCGCGACTGAAGCCTTTGCCAAAACACTCCTCCTCCCTCTATTACTACTACTACTACTACTACTACTACTACTACTAATGATAATAATAATGTTAATAATCTAATCGGTATATCTCAGATCACCACCTGAATATAATGTGTACATGTGTACGATGGCTTCCTCAGCGTAGCCATACACCATTGGTGTGGTGCTTTGGTCACGAAGTGACTAACCAGACAACATTGGAGTGTACGTACCTAGACAGTAATAACACATTCTATGTTTAACTGCATCTATCTCGTGTCCCCCTATAAAGCGGGGTCACCCTCCTACAAGATTACAGTCCGACATATACCTTATTCTATCTCATCATATTACATCTTAAGTCCGATTATATAAATCTATATACATTAAGAAATATATAAAGATACAAAGTGGTGGGGAAGCAGTAACAAAATCACAGTTTACGTAAGTGAAGTGCGTGAGTGAGTGTGTCATGGGAGTGCCTGGGGATCCACTCATCAACTAAATATTCCACTAGCCACACTGACAGCTAAGAAATGACCATCGATTCACAGGGACATCACACGGCCGAGTGTATCACGTTGTGTAAGTGGCGTGGCCCGGCCATGTGGGCGGGGGAGGGTGGGCCATGAGGGCGGGAAGGGTGGGTAGTGTGGGAGGGGAGGGAGGGCAGTGTTGTGAGAACCTGGGGTTGTGGTACGCGACGCGTGCTTGTGTCTGTTTTTGCTACAGCGACGCCAAGGGTGAGTAAGGCAGTGAGCCTAGACAAGGCCAGTTGACTGGACACAGGCTAAGGAGCTGGGAATGGGGAGGAAGGAGGGTGGACTGGGAGGGGGAGATGAGATGTGCAAAGTGAGGGAGGAGGTGCGTCCAGATGGGAGGCACGGGGAATACAAAAGCAAACACACCATTACTGCTGCGATATATCGACGTATATGTGTGACCCAAACGATCAGGCACGCAATATATATCACTTTATCCTTCATCTGTGGGTGACTGGAACCAGTGTCTCGCACTCTTGTATATATAGATCTGTGGTCACTGGCACTGTAGGTCCACAACACCCCGGTAATGAACTTTGCAAGCAGCAATAATCAATACACAAGCACCAACCACCTTCAAAACCTCAATAAGCTGTAACTCACAGAGAAAACAAGAATGGCAGAAAGAGTCCATGAAAAAAAAGGGGGGGTTTTGTGACACGAGGAGGAAATCCCACAACTTGGAAAGGCGTCGGGAGACATGTAAAACTCAGACATCAACTCACATACAAATGCAGCAAGCAGGAAGACGCCACACTAGTTCAAGCAGCGCCAACAATAGACCAGGAAGTGGAGACCTGTTGCGCAGTTCCTCACGGGAAGAGCGTCAAGATGGGCTCACTGTCAAGGGCGCGCCTTCCCCAAGACTCTTGAATGTAATCTATTATACGCTCGAGGCGAGGCAAGGTGTTGGGTGTTGTTGATGGCTGCGGACGGCATGATGGCTCCCTGGGTGGTGTGTGGTCTTCGAGACACTCGCCCCCGTGAGGAACTGCCAACTCGCTGTGGTACTGTGGTCTTTAGACCTACAGGTGAACGGGGTGGGTCGTAAGACTCCCGGTGTTGGCTAAGTTCTGTGATTCTGCTATGTCTTGTGGTCTATGTAGCCTCCGTGTGGCCAGTGGGGCCCGGGTCCATCTGGCTACTGATGTCAGGGTCTGTGTGGCTAATGGTGCCATGGTCTGCGTGGATAACGGTGCCAGGGTCTGTGTGGATTATGCTATCAGTCTTTTAGCGTCGAGGCCTTTGATACGTCTGGTGCTGGGGCTTCCGTGCTCTCCAGTTCGAGAGTATTTCTGGGTTTTAGCAGCGAGGTGTGTGGTGTCACGGTCCACACTGTGTCTTTCATGACACTCAGTAATTTTGTAGTGTGTGTGTGTGTGTGTGAGGAGTTCATTTCTTCGCAGTCATGTGCTTCCTAGAAGCTTCCTTTCTCCACAAACAACAGGGCTTCACAAGACTACCATAACCAGGTACACAAACGATGATTCTGCCAAAGGATATGAGAATACATAACGTTGGTTGGCGGCAGCAGAACACTGTGCGGCCTGAGGTGACAGCGGCAGTGAATAAGACAGCGGGAAGCCTCTTTACCGGTTCTCTCCAAGAGGATTGTCAAGACGAGCTCACTGTCAAGGGCGTCCTGCTGTATAATACAGGAACCACCGCGACTTACCTGAAGCGCACAACTCATGAATAATCAAGCGACTTACGCTGAGGTGCAGCAGTAGCCTCCTCCCTCCTCCCTTCCCCCATCGTGGGTGCTGGCGGCTCGAACGCGTGAGGGCAGGAGAGGTTGGTCGGGTCTGTGACACACACTGATTTCAAAGTCCTTTCTTCAAGTCTTGCTGAAGGTCTATCGTTTCTGGTGCAGCAACCGCCGTGGCTACTATTTTCGGCTTCTCTATGATTTCTGATGCTGGTCTCTTGCCACCTTTGATACAAGGGCCCCTCTATGGCCCCCCATAGTGCTTCGGTCTTTATGTGCTCATATAATGTGTGTGGTTGTCGGTGCTGGAGTCTTTGCAGCTCCTAGTGTGCCGGGCGGGGGTCTTATTTGTGGCTTGTGGTGTTGAGCTATTAGTCGCTTGCCTCGCCACTCTCAGCAGCATCTGATACTTGGATCAACCGTGGCTTCCGAAGCGTTGTCACTGTAGCTTCTTATACCAAGCTGTTGTGCTTTGAGTCATCTGCTATCACTTCTTCTGTTGCCTGATGCCGTTGTTCGGCCACTGTTGCTCGTGATCCGGGGGTCTGTGGTCTGTGATGCCAAGGTCACTGTGTCTCCTGGTGTTGAGGTCTTTGTGGCTCCCGGTGCCTGATTGGTGTGGTTGCTGGCGCCTGGCTATCATGGCTCCGGGAGGCAAGCTTTTACGGCTCGTGGTTGCACCTCACATGGCCTACAGATTCCTGATTACTCTTGCTTCTGAAGGCTCCTCGAGCCTTGCTTTTGTGGCCGCGGGCACTACTTAAAGACACCTTCTTTTGAGTAAAGCATTTCCTCAAGTGAAATCACTTGTATCAGTAAATTCTTAAACAAGATCGATGTAAATCTAATGAGATTTCTGTCTGTTTAAAGCTTAGTGAGTCGAAACTTTATGAGTAACCACGTAGAGTTAATCTGGCTCCTCCTGAAGAATGGGTCATACTCCCCCCTGAACAAGACCACAGGAAACAGTCCATCCTATAACACGAAACACACAACTTCATCATCACCCCCAGCTGAAGCGTATCCTTCCCACCTAGCTCCCCTGTCCTCCCTTTCTCCAAATTCCCTTCACAAACAGTGACCCACACGTGGGGTGCGCCGTCCGGGAGTGAAATATTTGGGGGGGAAAAAAAAGAGCCACACGGCTCGTGAGTCACAAGGAGATAACCATCCATTAGGAAGATTCACGGAGGGCTCGTGCCTCGCGAGCTGGATCGTTGAATAATTCGTTGGCATTGATTACGTGGCGCGGCAACGCTGGCTGGTGATGTATTGTCTCTTACTGGGTCCCTGGCCCGTCCCTGGCGCGTGGTGAGGGGAGGAACGGGCAGGAGAACCACCAGACGATCAGGGTGGAGGAAGGAAATATGAGGAGGATATTAAAAGGATAAAAAAAGAGAGAGATACGAAGACGTGTGGGTAAGCAGAGATGAAGAGTTGAGTGGCACTAAGCATCTTGCCCTGAAAACCCGCGCTTTGCCCCCCCAGCCCACACCATCCACACACTACAGCTACACACAACACGTATATCCACATAGCCCACGCAATCACACAATCAAACCACGCGCGTATCTATACAGCCCCATCACACACACGCATCCACACCACCCACACCACACACACACACACACACCACCCACACACCTACACACACATCTACACCTCTCACGCCCACACATCCCCCCCACACACACACACACGCACACCACCCACACACATCCACAACACCTACACACACATCTACACCACTCACGCCCACATATCCCCCCCCCCACACACACACACGCACACCACCCACACACATCCACAACACCTACACGCACATCTACACCACTCACGCCCACACACACACACACACACACACACACACACACACACATCACTCACATGCCTATTAAGCGACTACGACACACCCCAGAACTTGTTACAGGCTACTAACAGACAATAATTTGCTGTAATTACATTCTGTAAGTGTAGCCGTAATATCAGAGCTGGCCCACCCTACCCTGGGTGCCGCACCCCACTCTCCTTGCGTGAGTCACCGCCGCCCGGCTGACTCTACCTGACTCTACTGACTAACCTACAGCGTCTTACTCAAAGGCTGACAAAAGACACACCCACGATTCTCCGACTGAAATTCAACTGTGCATCATACCTAACCTCCTAACACGTGCATTGTCAAATAATATTTATTTTACGAGACACAAAGCCGCGTTATAAAAGATTTATTTAAATATTTCTTAAAAGAAAGCATCATAGACTTATTCATACACGTCTACACACACACACACACACACACCAAAAAAAAAACTAACTACACTACATCACTTCGACACCGTTCGCTACGAGTTATGTCTCTCTATTCCAGAAACCTGCGGGACCTGGACTTCCAGAAAACAACACCAGGTCCAGGTACCTGGACCTTAGGAACGCTGTGCCGAGTGCTGTGTAGGAGTGACTCCCAAGAGCTATCATCACCGAAGGAAAAGATTCATCAAAAATTCAGACACGTTTAAACGTTTGAACCTTCAACCCAAGCCTGGGCAAAAAGTCCTACAGCTAATAAGAATGATCAATTTTAACAAATCAATTTAGTAACTTTCCAGTAATTTAGAGTAGACAACTTGTGTTCACAAATACTTAAGTGATAATCTGATCGTCGAATCTTTCGTCCCTTGCATTTCGGGATGAACATCTCACTCACGACACATGAACTGCTTTTCTTATACGAGTCTGTCTGTTCTCAAGGCAAAAGTCTTAACGTGATCTTCCTATTCATTTGTCCTTCAATGTCACGTAAATGACGGCGAATCGTCCACGAAGAGTTAACAGAGGAGAGTGAACATCGAAGTCCGGTTGGAAATGGAATGCAAATGGAGAGAAAGTGAATTATATGAGGATGAATTTCAGGATGGTTGCCTGGACTTGACGAAGAGGTTCTCCATAGACGTGGTTTCGGGTACCATGCATTCTGATCGGATCTTAAGCTAACGGACACAGCGCGTGGAAATATCACAGGACTTCAGCCGAAGGACTCCACCGCCTTCGCCATCCACCTGCACGTCTCGAGGAAGGAGAACGGATGTATAGGCAGCTATGGAGTGCACAATACACTTGCCGGGGGTTACCGGCGTGAACCAATCGGTACTTTCTCAGGTGGGGATGAACTGTCACCGAAAGATGAGGAAAAAATTGAAATCTTCCAGATGTAGAGGAATTCAGGGTGCAGTGAGAAAAACTACGTGGGACAGGCAAAGAAATAAGCCCCATGGGACAAAGAGTCTGTGGAAAAGACAGAATCGAGAAAACGTAAGAAGAGACTCGAAAGTCAGCAGGACAAACATAAACGTAGGAGAAAGAACAGACAGAAAACTCAAACTGACTGACATTATAAATGTGATAAAATGTAAATAAGAGAAAAACGGGGACAAAATCGTTCTGTGGACAGACTGGTGTTACACACAGTGACAGAAACATAAAAATTCCATGTAACTGAAGTAAGAAACCATAGGACATAGATATCTCTGAGACAGTGAAAGAAAAAAGGCAAGAAACCCATTTATAGAATACTTCCGGACGGCAGGAAGAAACAAAAATACCAGTGGTGGTGGTAGTAGTAGTAGTAGTAGCAGCAGCAGTAGTAGTATAGTAGTAGTAGTAGTAGTAGTAGTAGTAGTAGTAGTAGTAACAGTAGTAGTAGTAATAGCAGTAGTAGCAGTATCTATACAAACAAATCCACTAACATAACGACATCTATATTCATGGCAAGAGTGGTGCGTTCCGTCCTAACAATAAAGCCAGTGGTCGTACCCATTACAGAACACGACCACTGATACAAGACCACCCGTACCTGCAACAGCACCAGTGGTGACGTATCTTTACCACACACAACAGCCTCTGATGCAACATGCCCTCCACACACACACACACACACACACTGCGGTGATCACCAGTGGCCTCACCTCCCGTACGTGTGTGTGTGTGTGTGTGTGTGTGTGTGTGTACCCCAGGCAGGTCAAGCCCCGAGCCCCTTGGTGAATGTCAGTGTGTCATCCTTACTAGAACATCGAGTAACATTGACACTGCTAGAGGGGAGAGTACCACCCTGACCTTGGCAATGAGGAGCACACTTCCCAGTTCGCGGACACCTCGCGTGGGACCCAACTCTTCTGCCTTCTGAATAATTCCTCCGGGAGACTCCTCCTTCTGTGCCTTCTGCCACGCCGGCACAAAGAAGAGCCAGATTGAACGAGCTAGGTTACTGGCCCGGTAATGGCTTCGTATCTCCACAAGTGGCGGGTGTTACGAATGCCTCGTCCTTCCTTCAAATTTATGGGTTATCAATGTGTAAATTGCTCAGCGCGGGGATATCTGCTTACGGGCGAGGCGACAGGGGCGTGTGTGCGTGTGTGTGCGTGGAACCGGGTGGCGTGTGCGTCGCGGGGGGACGGTTTCTGACTTTTATTACTTCGTAATTTCCTGAGGGAGGCAACGGTCTAGAGCGACCATAGCGTACTAGGTTTCGTCATAATTCCCCTGAGCATAACCACTTGAGGATGAGCACGGTGAGGCAACCTACTGCACCACGGGAGGAGAGGCGGTGGTGATACTCACACACCAGAGAGGCGGTGGTGATGATGGTGATGAGGGTAGTGGTGGTGGTGTAAGCCACTCAGGTCTTGCCCCTCCCGGTGGAAAAAAATATGAGATGAACAAATCACGGTGATAGCGGAGAGCATTGCGTGGCTCGGCTGTGATAATGTGAGTGTTCCAGCCCCCTCATAACTTACTGTTATGGCTCGGGAAAGAAAAAACACACACACACACACATACACAGAGGCGAGCGAGGAAGGAATCCCCGCCAAACACGATAATGTTTGAATAAGTAAATAGTTTAGAAATAGTCCAGTGGTGTAATGACAGGGCAGAGGGAGAGGACGACACGGGAGAGGGAGGGAGGTCTGTCTGTATAGTCCGACACCCAGCAAACAATACCAGGCTGCACACACACACACACACACACACACACACACACACACACACACAGAGCAGACAATACCAGGCGACACACACACTCTGTCTGCTAGAGGCGAGAAGCTATGTGATGAAGCAAACTGACACCAACATGCTTTATGCAGACTGCTAATTAGTACCAAGTAACTGAGGGAACTACTGCCTTTAGAAGTGGTGTCGGCAGAGAAAGAGGGTTGTCCTTCAGTACACATGCGGAAGATGACAACAAACATAAACACATTGAGTAAACAGTTATGTGTCATGATGGCATTAGCCTTAGTTCCTCGCACGCGACGTACGTATCAACAATTTCGTAACTATAATAGTAACGACCAACCAACAGTCAATATCTACTTTATTTTTTTTTTCATCGACTACTGAAATATGGATTCCTAAACCCCAGTCTTACAGAAACTCACACCCAGGTACCACTTTATACAGGGAAATTCCTTAGTCTTCTATTTCGAACTTATCATTGCCTATGTTCCATTTTCCACAAGGTGTCAGGAAGCACACACATACACACACACACTCATGCAACGTCTATGGGAATCAATTTCGTCGAGTTTCGTCTCCAAACGCAACCCCGCAGGCTACAGAAGAGCTGGTAACCTCTCTACTCCTTCTCCACACATAGAAATACTCACATGACTGACCCAGTCTCATCCATAAACAGTTGATCTCCAAGCATGGTCGAATATTTCCCATATAGAATAGAATAATAATCCTTAGACCTAACTAATTTCACACACAAGTATGTGGCTTGCAGGTGATGCCGTTCACTGCGACCACAGTTCTTCCCACACCCCGACCACTGGTAAGGGATATTTACCCACAAAGATGTGTGTGTCCACACTCACCTTGAGACCTCCCTTTAGCAAACAGTGCTCAGGCAAGGGGAAGCCCGCTCTCCATACACACATACACACACCAGCGGTGGGCGGGTGTGTGTGTGGGGGTGTATGCATGTGTCGCCTCTCCGTTCCACCCGGGTGCATATCTTACGCGCCCCCGTTAACCTCGGAGCACAGGGGAGTGCAGCAGTGCTTCACCCCACGACGGCACAGCACAGCACGGAGCGGCGTAAAATACAGCCTACAGTGGCTGTACTGAAAACATTAACTCCATTAGCTCAAGGGCACTTTTCATCCCATCCGTTAATAACCTCAAGCCCGAATCACATGTCCCTCGGTAGGAGGAGGAGGAGGAGGAGGGGACTCCATCCCTCCCGCTAGTGTGGAGGACATGCAGGGAGGAGGATGGTAGGAGTTGTGAACCAGAGGGATGCAGGGATGATGATGATGGAAGGGGTATGAGTGGAAGACGAAGGCACGGAAGGTGGAGGGTGGAGGAGCATAGGTACGGTCGATGGAGGTTTGGCGGAGCAAGGCAGGGTGGGTGGAGGGCTGTTGGAAGACAACAATAGGACGTACGAACAGGCAGGGATCAGATCAGTTTTCTTAAAAGGGAATGAGAACGACTTCCCGACAAGTTATCATCAGGTTTCTAAACTTTCGATTAATTTCCCGGATGGTTGACTGAATCATTCTAGGCTGATGACTTCAAGGTGTCGAAGAGGCAACAGAAAACTATTCATACCAGGAAATAGAAAAGTCTCTTGGTCTGTGCGTAACTAACAGACGTCAAGACGACCAACTCAGCTGCTACACAGGCAGCAGACAGGCCTCTCAGAGCGTAATACACAGGTATCTGGATGCGCAACAGCCAGGTTCCTCGGCAGGTGATGCCAAATATATTTCTAATTCGTAGACAAGATTCTAGATGTGGTAACCGGTGTTCTAGAAGGAATCTAGAAGATCAGATGTGATAACCAGAGTTGTAAAACGAGTCTAGAAGTCAAGACGTGATAACAAGTGTTCTTGAGAGCGTGTACATAAGTTTTCAAAATAACTAACAGGCAACTTTAGACATAAACTGAAAGAAACTTTCTAAGAAGGTAAGTTATTAAATTCCTTAAACGTCTAACGACCAATTTTTAGGAGAATGTATCAAAAAACGAGTCGCTGACAAGTTTGAAAGAAACAAAACGAGATGCACGAATACCTGTAAGACGGGTGACAGACAGATAAATGACCGATTCCTCTACAGGGCAAATTAATCAGAAGACAGGAGAGGACAGATGGAGTCAGGAGGCAAGGTGACACTGGGTAGAGAGAAAGAGAGAGAGAGACAGGGAGACAGAAGGACAAAGGAATTGGCGACAATGAAGTGGGGGGAAAAAAGAGAGGCAGAAGAGGAAGGATGGAAGCTGACATGTGGGAAGCAAAGAACAGACAGGGAGGAAAAAATAAATAAATAAATGGTGCAGGGGAGACAGAAGACGGAGGGGAAACTACACGAGGATAAAAGAGATTGACGGAAAGAAAGAGGAGGATATTCATTAACAAAAAAAAAAAGACAAAAATTAAAAAAAAGAGAAAAAAGAAGAAAGATACGAAAATGGATTGTATGTCCTTGTCTTCAAGAACCGATCACACGTCGGTAAAATATTCCTAACTTCTAAAACCATTTAGGACGGTCTTCTCCCACTATACTCGTGAGATCTGGACCTTACAGCACGTTGTGTGTTGGGTCGCTACTTCGGACGACTGGGATGTGATCATCACGGAGGAGGCATGATAGTGTGTTACTTGATGGAACTTCGTCACCGCGACTGCTGCAGCTGCTACCTGGCACTGACGTAGGCGGGAACTGTCGCAAAAAGTGATGGATATAATATACCCGTCAACAGCCAGGCTATCATACCCATGGGTCGTGGATCTAGTGAGTTTATATATAAATATATATATATATATATATATATATATATATATATATATATATATATATATATATATATATATATATATATATTGGAAAGGATCACAATTTTGCGCGTCATCAAGATATTCCCATGAGTCCACGGGGAAAATGAAATACGGGAAGTTCCCAAGTGCACTTTCGTGTAATAATCACATCATCATTAATTAAGCCAATATTCCTGATCCTGTGTGATTTCTGCCTCGAAGTTATAGGAATCTTGTAGAATGGACTGTACAGCAATAATAATAATAATAATAATAATAATAATAATAATAATGATGATAATAGTGATAATGATAATAATAATAATAATAATAATAATAATAATAATAATAATAATAATAATAATAATAATAATGGATAAATAAATAACGTGTTAACAAAATCGCTGTATCACTACTAGTTGAATATATTCCGAAGGAGAAAAAAAAGGCAGCTAAATGCTAGGAAAAAAAAAAATGTTATCCACAGAGCTCCCGGCCGCGCTGTGCTTGCCATATGACCACGTCTTTTTTTCTTTCTTTTTTTTTTCTTTCTTTTTTTCCCATACTTGTTTACCACATTAGCTCCTTCAGCGGCCAGGGCGGGAACAATAGATAATTAACAGGTACGCGCACCTTTAAATTTCCCAGGATCCTTTGTCCTCGCCGCTCGACCCTTAAACAGACCCCGAAACTTAAACGGCGGGAGGAGTATCTACGTCATCAAAAGAGCTGATCCGTTGACGTTACGTAACTAACCGCTTCATGTCATCGCGAAGATGATTGGCGGAGGGACACGTTACGTCACCAGAGTATCATGACGTGCGCTCCGTCCTGCTGAGGAGGACGGGGTAAGGAAGTCATTACCACCAGACGACCAGCAGTCGCTTATCGTACGGGGCGTCGGTCGGAAAAGCACAACACACCATATTGGCCAAATTGTCCCTTATGAATAGCTCTATGACACACACACACACAGAATAACTAACAAACACTCACACATACACACACATACACACACACACACAAACATTCGCGCACACACATACACCCACCTCTCTCTTTCTCTCTCTCTCTCTCTCTCTCTCTCTCTCTCTCTCTCTCTCTCTCTCTCTCTCTCTCTCACACACACACACACACACACACATACAAAGAGCTTCAGTATTTTCGACAGAGCCACCAGCATGCATCACACGCCTCTAAGCGCTCTACTGCGATCGGTTCTCTCGGGCAGGGAAGCCGACTGGGGCGTGGAAATCGCGGTATACGTCACCAGAAACAGTGTATCCACCCTCGTATTTGCGTGGTGGCTAGCTAGCTAGCTAGAGAGAGAGAGAGAGAGAGAGAGAGAGAGAGAGAGAGAGAGAGAGAGAGAGAGAGAGAGAGAGAGAGAGAGAGAGAGAGAGAGACTTTACGAGTTGAAAAACATCGTGCGCGGGAGGGACAGGGTCAACAGCAACGACACACGGGTCATGCAACGGTGGGGCTGAAGGTCACCAAGACAGACAGACAGACAGACCGATCAGCGGTGACCACCTCATCACAGCCTCTCACAAGCCTTGAAAACAGAGTGAGACACTAGACAGAGAAACAGTTCTTCGAGATACAGGGAGACAGAACGGTTACCAGAGGACACAACGTGAAACAAGGCAAAAAAATTGTAAAAAAAAAAATGTAAAGAAGTATTTTCATAGTGTAATAAATATGATGGTTGGCTGGAACGCCAGACTACTTAAGGCGTGGATAATGCAAGCAGCACACATGAATGTAAGACGATGTTCTATGATAGTCCAGAACGTCCAAGAGATGAGGAGGCGCCCCGCCCCCATGAGTGTGACACTCCC